>NW_005871052.1:20577442-20601256 GCF_000147115.1 Myotis lucifugus | reverse complement strand
GGTCATGGTGTATGATCTTTCTGGTGTAATGCTGGATCCACTTTGCTGGAATGTGGTTGATGAGGGATATTGGCCTGTAATTCTCTTTTGTTGTGTTGTCTTTATCTGGTTTTGGTATTAGGGTGATGCTGGCTTCATAGAATGAGCTTGGAAGTGTTCCTTTCTCTTGAATTTTTAGGAATAGTCTGAGGCGGATGGGTTTTAATTCTTCCTTGAATGTTTGGTAAAACTCCCCTGTGAAGCCGTCTGGGCCCGGGCTTTTGTTTGCTGGAATCTTTTTTGATGACTGCTTCAATTTCTTCCAGAGTTATTGGCCTATTGAGATTTTTAGATTCTTTCTGATTGAGTTTTGGGAGGTTGTATTTTTCTAGGAATAGGTCCATTTCCTCTAGGTCAGGGGTGGGCAACCTCTGGCACGCATGGCAAATATGGCACGCCAGTAACTTTTGCTGGCACGCGAAATACTCTCTTATAATCTTCCATTTACAATTTTTTTCTTAATATTGACTTTTTTATTTTTCAGATAAATTTAGTGTAGGTGCATCTTAGATAAATAAATAATTTTACATAACAAGTTATCTTAAAGACCATAGTCATGGATTGACGAGAGAGGGGAAGAGCAATTTCTATGCCTCTGCCTTAACTCTCCCTGCCTTCCTAGATCCGACCAGGGTTTTGGTTTCATCGACATACGCTTGTGAATCTTTGTTCTCAGTGATGAATTTTGTTAAGTCTCGTAATAGGAGTAGCCTGACGGATGAAAGTAGTAGCTCGTGCATATCTCTGAAGGTCACGAAATATAAACCTGATGTAAAAATCTCTGTCATCAGTGATGCAGCAGCAAAAGTCCCACTGATAATATCAAACGGAGTCATAAAGTTTTCTGTTGGACTATCAGTGTACATGTATACATTAAAAATAAATGTATTTTTCATCATCATATACTGTGTTTTTTTTTGTCGCTCGAATTTTATTATTTCTTCAAGGTTCTTCACATATGTACACCTTAAGAGATATCAAGTAGGCGTAACATGTTCTCAAAAAATTAGGGCTGCCACGCAGAAGAAATTTGAGTCAGAGATTTTGCTGGTTTTGGCACGCACTCACAAAAAGGTTGCCCACCCCTGCTCTAGGTTGTCTAGTTTGTTGGAATAGAGTTGTTCATAGTATTCTTTAAATAATCCTTTGTATTTCTGTGGGTTCTGTTGTTATTTCGCCTCTTTCATTTCTGATTTTGTTTATTTGGGTCCTCTCTCTTTGCTTCTTGGTTAGTCTGGTTAGCGGTTCATCAATCTTGTTTATCCTTTCAAAGAAGCAATGTTGTTTATCATTTTAACTTGGTTTCATTGATCGTTGTATTTTTTTGTCTCTATGTCATTTATTTCTGCTCTGATCTTTTTTTTTTTTTAACTTTTTTTTAAAAATATATTTTATTGATTTTTTAACAGAGAGGAAGGGAGAGAGATAGAGAGTTAGAAACATCGATGAGAGAGAAATATCGATCAGCTGCCTCCTGCACATCTCCTACTGGGGATGTGCCCGCAACCCAAGTACATGCCCTTGACCGGAATCGAACCCGGGACCTTTCAGTCCGCAGGCCGACGCTCTATCCACCGAGCCAAACCGGTTTCGGCCTGCTCTGATCTTTATTATCTCTTTCCTTCTGCTCACTTTGGGCTTCTCTTGTTGCTCTCTTTCTAATCCTTTAAATTGTAGAGTTAGATTATTTACTACCATTTTTTAGTGTTTTTTGAGGTAGGCCTGTAGAGCTATAAACTTCCCTCTCAGGAATGCTTTTATTGTGTCTCATAGATTTTGGATTGTTGTGTTTTCACTGTCATTCGTTTCCTGGATGTTTTTGATTTATTCTTTGATCTCTTTGATAACCCAATCATTGTTTAATAGCATGCTATTCAGCTTCCAAGTGTTTGAATTTTTTTGTTTGTTTTTATTGTAGTTTATTTCTAATATTATGCCATTGTGATCTGAGAAGATGCTTGATATTATTTCAGTCTTTTTGAATTTGGAGAGACTTTGCTTGTGCCCCAATATGTGGTCTATCTTTGAAAATGTCCCATGTGCACTTGAGAAGACTGTATATTCTGTGGCTTTGGGGTGGAATGTTCTGAATATGTCAGTTAAGTCCATCTGATCTAGTGAGTCATTTAGGATTGCTGTTTCTTTGCTGATTTTATTGGCTAGAGCATTTATCCAGAGATGTCAGTCCCTTGTTCTAGGCATCTAAGTCCCCTTCAATGATTGTATTGTTGTTTTTGATCTCTCCCTTGATATCTTCCAGGAGTTTTTTAATGTATTTGGGTGCTCCTGCATTGGGTGCATATATGTTTATCAGGATTATATCCTCTTGTTGTATTGATCCCTTTAGTATTATGAAGTGGCCTCCCTTATCTCTTGTTATGGCCTTCACTTTGAGGTCTATTTAGTCCGATATAAGTATTGCTACCCCAGCTTTTTTTTTCATTTCCATTTTCCTGAGAGATATTTTTCCATCCCTTCACTTTCAGTCCCGGTGAGTCCCTTGTTGTGTGGTTGGTCTCTTGTAGACAGCATATATATGGGTAATGTTTTTTTTTTTTTTTTTTATCCATTCAGCCACTTGATGTCTTTTGATTGGAGCATTTAGTCCATGTATGTTTAAGGTTATTATTGATAGGTACTTGTTTGTAGCCATTTTTTTTTGTGCCTGTGTTCCTTCTTTTTTTATTTTGTCTTTTTTTCACCAGTCCCTTTAGCATTTCTTGCATTGCTGGCTTGGTAGTGATAAACTCCCTTAGCCTTTTTTTTTTTTGGTCTGTGAAGCTCCTTATTTCCCCTTCAAATTTGAATGACAAGCTTTCTGGATAGAGTATTCTTGGATTCAGTCCCTTGCTATGCTTTACTTTGTAAATTTCCTTCCATTCTTTCCTGGCCTGTTGTGTTTCTGTTGAGAAATCATTTGATAATCTAATGAGAGATCCCTTGTATGTAACTTTCTGTTTCTCTCTTGTAGCCTTGAAGATTCTCTCTTTGTCTTGAACATTTGCCATCGTAGTTATTACATGTCTTCATTTTCGGGTTCATCTTGTTTGGGACTTTCTGTGCTTATGTGACTTTTTTTCTTCCCTACATCAGGGAAGTTTTCTGAGATTATTTCTTCCAATAGGTTTTCTAAGCCTTGATCCTCTTCCTGTTGTTCTGGCACCCCTATTATTCTTATGTTGCTTCATTTCTTGTTGTCCCTTACGCTCTCCTCCTGTCTTTTAATATTTTTCTCCAGTTGCAGTTCAGATTGGGTGTGTTTTGCTTCCCTGTCTTCTAATTTGCTAATTCAGTCCTCTGCTTCTCCTACTCTACTGTTGAAACTTTTCATGGTGTTTTTATTGCAGGTATATCACTCTTTATTTTGTCTTGATTGTTACATAAGTTGTTGATTTTTTTCATCCATCAGGTTTATGAACTGTATGAGTTTTACTCTGAATTAGAGGCACGGTGCACAAAAATTTGTGCACTTGGGGGGGGGGTGTCCCTCAGCCCAGCCTGTGCCCTCTCACTGTCTGGGACCCCTCGGGGGATGACCACCTGCTGGCTTAGGCCCACTCCCCTGGGGATTGGGCCTAAGCTGGCAATCAGACATCCCTCTGGCAGCCCGGGAGCCCTCGGGGGATGTCCACTTGCCAGCGGGGACCAGGCCTAAGCTGCAGTCGGACATCCTTAGTGCTGCTGCGGAGGCCGGAGAGGCTCCCGCCACCACCGCTGTGCTGGTAGCCGTCAGCCTGGCTTGTGGCTGAGCAGAGCTCCCCCTGTGGGAGCGCACTGACCACAAGGGGGCAGCTCCTGCATTGAGCTTCTGCCCCCTGGTGGTCAGTGTGTGTCATAGTGACCAGTCATTCCCAGTCGTTCTGCTGTTAGGGTCAATTTGCATATTACCCTTTTATTATATAGGATTCTTTTTCTGATATCTGTATGCTTCTGTTTCACTTAGCTGCTTTTTTGGCAATTCCTCCTTTTCTTTCCTTTGAGATTTAATTTGTCTACCCATTTTTTGCTCTCACCAAAGGATCTAGGTGTTGAGTTGTGCAGGGGTTATTCCACACATGCCAATGGCTCTTTGCGCGTTGTCTGCTACTTGGCGGGTCGTGGCAGCGGCTGCTCCTCAGTTGGCAGTGGCTCCTCTGGTTGGCGTTTTTCACAATGGTGGTGGCTCCTCTGGCTGGCTGTGGCAGGCTGCTCGTGCAGCTGCTGCTCCTCAGATGGGGCGGGCTGCTTATGAGGCTGCTGCTCCTTGGACAGTGGCGGCCTGCTCTTGCGGCTGTTGGTCCTCGGACACGGGTGGGCTGTTCACGGGGCTGCTGTTCCTCGGATGGGAGCTGGCTGCTTGCTTGGCTGTTGCTCCTGGAACCGGGATGAGCTGCTCGCGTGCTGCTGCTCCTCAGATGGGGGCGGCCTGCTCGCGGGGGCTGTGCTTCTCTGACGGGCATGGGCTGCTCGTGAGGCTGCTGCTCCTTGGACAGGGGCAGATTGCTCACAGGGCTGCTGTTCCTTGTATGGGGGTGGGCTGCTTGCATGGCTGCTGCTCCTCGGATGTGGGCTGGCTGCTTACAGTGTTGTTGTTCCTTGGATGGGGGCAGTCTGCTCCCATGGCTGCTGCTCCTCAATAGTGTGTGGGCCAGTCACGGAGCTGCTGCTCCTTGGTCGGGACTGAACTGCACACGAGGCTGCTGTTCCTCAAACAGTGGGAGGGCCACTTGCACAGCTGCCACTCCTCGGACGGGGGTGGGCTGCTCACGTGGCTCCTGCTTACATGTTCGCAGTGCCCTGGGCTAAAGTGTTTTGCTGGTCAGAGGGGAGCATTCTTCGGAACTCACAGGAGCCTGCACCCAGGGTGGATGGAGTCTCGGTGACTGTGGGTCTGAAGCTGAGCCAGCAGGTCCTTGGCGAGGGTGGATGTAGAGTCCTGGGTTTTATCTGAGGGCACCCTTAGTGGAGATGAGGCTGGGCTCCCAGTCACAGCAGCTCTCCCCTTCAAAAACGTGAGGCCTCTGTGGAAAAGCTGGCCGCTCTGGTACTGTTTGCAAAGTAGCAGAGGCTGCCTGGTTAGGCTACCCCAGTTAGCCTGCCCCTGAAGGTCCTGTGGGATCTAACTATGACACACAGACACACACACACACACACACACACACACACACACACACACCGTACACAACCACATACTCCTCTTTTGTTCCCTCACTCACTCACGGTATCTCCCTCACTGCTGCCTTCTTCCTTCGTCTGTAGTTGGGTCTGGAGTGTTATTGACCTGTTCGTGGATGGAGTCTCCTCTCCGGGTGTCTGCTTATGTGATTCGCTTTCTAGCACATTGGCCAAACAGGATAAAATTCACCTTGACAAGACACGACACAAAGGGAACAAAATATGAATGTACTTATGACACTGATAACCCCAATATAAGTGACCACCAGAGAGAAGAGAATTAGGGGAGAGAAAAGAGAGCATATATGATATCAAGGAGAGAAAAAAATGGTATGAGAGAAAAGAAAAAGAAGAAAAAGGAAGAAAAGGGGAAAAAATATATATGGGGAGAAAACACCATAGAACAAACAGAAAAACCAAAGCATACAAACCCCAAATACCCAGTAAAGAGGGTGGGTGCAGAATATTATATTCAGAAAGTAAGGTTAAGAATTGGATGAATATGGGGAGGACCTCAGTTGAGGAAGTAGAAAGAGGATGATTGGAGAAGAACAAAGAGAAAGAGAATAAAAAATTAATAAAAAATTGACTAATAAATAGGATAAAAAATTAAATAAATTAGAATGATGGAAAAGTAATGTGAAAAGAAATAGGAAATAAAGACACAAATGAAAAATGGAAAAGAAAAAAGAAAAAAAAGAGATCACAAAATAATTACAAAATAAAATAAAATAAAAATAAAATGAAAAAGTGAAGTGTGGTTCATTTGGCTGCTTTAAGGTCCCACTCTTCTGTACTTGTTGTGGCTTCTCAGTTTCCTGTTTCTGGGACTGAAGACCTCTCTTTAGGCCAGTCCCTGTGGACTCTTAGGGACTATTCAGATTTTTTTTGGTATCCTTTGTGCCATTCAGGGTGTAGTCTGGGTGTGGATGTATTGGTTGCCTGAAGACTGCTGCAGGGAGGGGCTATCTCTCCAGGAGAAAATGGCTTCCTACGTCCCGCAAGTCAGGTATGACTCAGCGACAGACTTGCGGCCACCTCTCTCAGACCCTCTCCTCTCCCCAGCCTCTCCCCAGACTCCACAAGTCTGCACCTCCACCTGCACCTCAGCCACGGGTGAATGTTCGTATCTGAAAGGTCCTATGAACTAGGTTCAGTGAACAAAAGCAAAGACCAAAAAGAGGGGAAAGAGCTGTGCCACTGCGAGCCCCTCTCTCCCTGGCATGGCGTGGCCTGGGCAGCCGTCCAAATGCCCCCTCTGGGCTCAGTCTCTCGTGACTGTGGACCCAGATCCAGAATTCCCTACCACCAGCAGTCCTGTGGACCTCCTTTCCACAGTCAGACGCTGTGCCTGTCCCAAGGGATGCGGCCTCGGTGCCGTGTGGTTTTCCTCTGATCCTCTGGGCTTGGAGGTCTCCCAGTTCTCTCCAGCCCAGATCCCTGATTTTACCGTTCTCCAGGTGTCCTCCTGGCCTTGAATTTTCTCACCAGCTGTGTCTACTTCGCCAATTCAGGGTGGATGTTATTCAATTTAGTTACTTGTTCTGTTCGCTCCGGGACAAGGCTTGGTACACATCCATCTATTCGGTCGCCATTTTGTCTCTCCAATGTCATTATTTTCTTAATTTCTCTTTCTGATTGTTCATTACTGGTGTATAAAATGCAGCTAATTTCTGAATATTAACTTTTTATCCTGCTACCTTACTAAATTCATTTATCAATCCTAAGAGTTTTTTTGGTCAAATCTTTAGGTCTCTTTTTTTTTTTTTAAGTATATTTTATTGATTTTTTACAGAGAGAAAGGGAGAGGAATAGAGAGTTAGAAACATCGATGAGAGAGAAACATCGATCAACTGCCCCCTACACACCCCCTACTGGGAATGTGCTTGCAACCAAGGTATATGCCCTTGACTGGAATCGAACCTGGGACCCTTGAGTCCACAGGCCAATGCTCCATCCACTGAGCCAAACCGGCTAAGGCTAGGTCTCTTTACATACAGTATCATGTCATCTGCAAATAGTGTCAGTTTCATTTCTTTCTTTCCAATTGGGATTCCATTTAATTGATTTTATTGTCTGGTTGCTGTGGCTAGGACTTCCAATACTATGTTGAATAAGTGGTGAAAGTGGAGATCTTTGTCGTTTTTTGCATCTTAAGGAAAATGCTTTTAGTTTCTTCTTGTTGAGTATGATGTTAGCTGTGGGTTTGTCATATATGGCCTTTATTATTTTCAGGTACCTTCTTTCTATTCCCACATTGCTGATAGATTTTATCATAAAAGTATGTTGGATTTTTTTCAAATGTTTTTCCTGCATCTATTGATATGATCATATGACTTTTATCCTTTATTTTGTTCATGTGGTGCATGACCTGAATTGATTTGCAGATATTGTACCAACCTTGCATTCCAGGAATAAATCCCAGTTGATCATCTTTTTAATGTATTGCTGAATTTGGTTTGCTAATATTTTCTTGAGGATTTTTGCAACTAGTTTATCAGGAATATTGGCTTAATATTTTATATGTTTGTAATATCTTTGCCTGGTTTTGGAATTAGGATAATGCTGGACTCATAAAATCAGTGTGGTAGCCTTTCCTTTTTTTGAAGTTTCTGAAATAGTTTGAGAAATATAGGTGTTAGTTCTTTGAATGTTTGGTAAAATTCACATGTGAAGCAATCTAGAATAAGAGTTTCTTTTTCTAGTATATTTTTATTGATTTCAGAGGAAGGGAGAGGGAGAGAGAAAAAGAAACCAATGATGAGAGAATCATTGTGTGGCTGCCTCCTGCATGCCCCCCACTGGGGATCGATCCTGCAAATGGGGCATGTGCCCTTGACTGGAATCTAACCCAGGACCCTTCAGTCCGCAGGCCGACGCTCTATCCACTGAACCAAACTAGCTAGGACTGTTGGGAGTTTTTTGATTCGATTTTGTTGGTAGTAATCATTCTGTTCAGATTTTCTGTTTCTTTTTGATGCAGTCTTAGAACATTGTATGTTTCTAGGAATGTATCCATTTATTCCAGATTATCTTTTTGTTGTCATATACTTGTTCATAGTATTTTCTTACAATCCTTTTTATTCCTATAGTGACTTGTTCTCCCTTATCCACTTTCATTTCTGACTAGTTAAAAGGGAATTAATTAGAGGAAACATTTTAATATTGCTATTTGCCATTTCTCTATATAGAAGTGTCAGAGATGAAAGAAAATTAGTAAAATGTATATGAAAATCTTTCTCCTGTCAGAGTCTGGGGCATGCCACCCACTTGCGCCTTGAAATCGCGCGAGATCCAGACCCAGCCGGCCCCACCCCCGTCAAGCCCCGCTGGGTGAGGGGCGCGGCCTGACGTTCCCTGGCCCAGGCTGGGGGGTGCGCCTTGAGGTCCCCTGGCCCGGGCCAGGGGGCACGGCCTGAGGTCCCCTGTCAAACCCCGCCAGGTGGGGGGTGCAGTCTCAGGTCCCCCAGCCCGGCGCTGGAGCAGGGGTGCTGCCTGAGGTTCCCCGGCCTGGGCCTGGGCCTGGGGTGTGCCTTGAGGTCCCCCGTCAATCCCCGTGGGTGGGGGCACGGCCTGAGTTCCCTCGTCAAGCCCTGTGGGCGGGGGTTGTGGCCTGATGTCCCCCATCAAGCCCCACATGGCGGGGTTGTGGCCTCAGGTCCCCTGTCCTGACGCCGGGGCAGTGGGCGCAGCCTGAGGTCCCCCGTTAAGCTCCGCTGGGTGGGGGATGGGGCCTGAGGTCCCCCATCAAGCCCTGCCGGGTGGGGGGTGCAGCCTGAGGTCCCCTGGCCCGGCGCTGTGGCAGGGGGCATGGCTTGAGGTCCCCTGGCCTGGCGTCAGGTTGGGGGGTGCAGCCTCAGGTCCCCTGTCAAGTCCCACCAGGCGGAGGGGCGCAGCCTCAGGTCCCCTGTCCCGGCCCAGTGCCATGCAGCCTCAGGTCCCTGCTGATTGCTTGCTAAGGATCGTTATGGGAACTTGGCCTCCGCTGTGGGCGCAGCCATCTTGTTACGGTGTGATGGTCAATTTGCATATTCCCGCTTTATTAGATAGGATTATATTTACTTGGATCCTGTCTCTTTTTTTCTTGATGAGTTTGGTTAAAGGTTTATCCGTTTTGCTTATCTTTTCAAAAGAATTAGCTCTTGCTTTCTTTGATCTTATGTATTGTTTTTTTAGACTCTTTTGTTTAGTTCCACTCTTTATTTCCTTTCTCCAATTCACTGTAGGCTTTGTTATTTTTCTAGTTCCTTTAGGCGATTGGTTAGTATTTTTTAATTTGAGATTTTTCTTGTTTCTTGAGGTTGCCTGTATTGCTATGAATTTCCCTTTTAGGACAGCTTTCTCTGTGTCAGATAGATTTTAGGTCAAATTTTATTTTCATTTGTCTCAAGGTATCATTTGATTTGTTCCTTGAATTCACTGTTTAGTAGCATGTTATTTATACTCCATGTGTTTGTGTGTTTTTCAATTTTCTTCCTTTAATAGATTTCTAGTTTCATATTATTGTGGTTGGAGAAGATACTTGATGTGATTTCAATCTTCCAAAATTTATTGAGACTTGTGTTTTATCCTTACCTGTGGTCTATCCTGGGAAATGTTTTATGTGTAGTTGAAAATAATATATGCTTTGTGTTGAAATGCTCTAAAAACATCAAGTCTATTTGGTTTAACATGTTATTTAAGACTGTTGTTTCCTCATTTTTCTGTCTGGAAGACCTATCCATTGATGTCAATGGAGAGCTAAAGTTCCCTGCTGTGACTGTATTACTGTGGATCTCTCCCTTTATGTCCATCAATAGTTGCTTTATGTAGTCCCACATTGGATGCATAAATATTTATAAGAGTTATAGCCTCTTGTTGGATTGATCTTTTTATCATTATGAGATGTCCTTCTTTGTCTTTTATAATAGTCTTTGTTTTAAAGCCTATTTTGTCTGATACAGGTATTGCTATCCCAGTTTTTTTTGTACTATTTGCATGAAATATCTTTTTCATTTTTTAGTTTCATCCCGTGTGTCTGTGAATCTCAAGTGGGTCTCTTCTTGTTCTTTCATCCATTCAGCCATCCTATGTTTTTTGATGGGAACATTTAAACCATTTACATTTAAGGTGATGATTACTAGGCCCATAGTTATTGCCATTTTATAATTTATGTTTATGTTCTTTTTTCCCCCTTCTTATCGAAGTTCTATTAACATTTCTTGGTGGTGAGGAACTCCTTTAGCTTTTACTTGTCTAGTAAACTCTTTCTCTCTTTCAGTTTTAAATGATAGCCTTGTTTGGTAATCTTGGTTGTAGGTGTTTTCTTTTCATTACCTTGAATATTTTCTAATTCCTTCTGGCCTAAAAAGTTTGTGTTGAGAAATATGCTAATAGTCTTAGGGGAGCCTCCTTGTAGGAAACTAAGTGCCTTTCTTTTACTGCTTTTAAGTTTCTCTCTTTTACTTTACCGTTCACCATTTCAATTATGATGTGTCTTAGTTTGGTCTTCTTTGGGTTCATCTTGTTTTGGAATCTCTCTTCTTCCTGGACTTGGGTGTCCTTTTCATTCACCAACCTAGGGAAGTTTCCAGTCATTATTTATTCAAATAGTTTGTAGTCTTTTGCTCCCTCTCCTCTTTCTGGTACCCCTCTGATACAAATGTTGTTACTCTTGATATTTATTATACCAGTGGTCCCTTAAACTATATTTATTTTTTTAAATTTTTTTTCTGTTTTGATTGGGTGTTTTCTGCACCTTTACTGCTAATTGGATCCTCTGCCCTTAATTTCTTTTAGAGCAGTCTTTCTTTCATTTATCGTATTCTTCATTTCAGACTGGTTCTTTTTATGGGTACTATGTTCCCATTTATGCTTACTATTTCTTTGTTGAAGTTCTCCCTAAGTTCCTTTGAGCATCATATATAACCAGTGTTTTTATATATATATATTTTTATTGTTTTCAGAAAGGAAGTGAGAGAGAGAGAGAGATAGAAACATCAATGATGAGAGAGAATCATTGATCGGCTGCCTCCTGCATGCCCCCTACTGGGGATTAAGCCTGCAACCTGGGCATGTGCCCTTGACCTGAATCAAACCCAGGACCCTTCAGTCTATAGGCCGATGCTCTATGCACTGAGCCAAACCGGCTAGGGCTAACCAGGGTTTTGAACTGTGTTTCAGGTAGACTGCTTGCCTCTATTTCATTAGTTCTTTAGAGTTTTGTCTAGTTCTTTCATTTCGGACATGTTTCTTTGTTCCCTCATTTTGTCTATGTTTCTGTATTTCTGTGCATTAGGTAGGTGTGCTATGTCTCCCAGCCTGGGCAGGGTGGCCTTATGTAGTAGGTGTCCTGTGCAGCCCAGTGGCGCTTTATTCCTGATACCTGAGCTGAGTGCTCCAGGAATATCCCTTGTGTGGGTTTTGTGTACCCACCTATTGCAGTTGAGCCTGGATTGCTGTTGGCTTATCAGTAGGTTGGATTGATCCTCAGGCTGGCTGACTGGTTGTCAGAATTGGCCATGACCACAGCACATGAGTTGCTGTGCGGGAGCTGACCCCACACTGGGATTTGCCTCCATGGATTCTGGTGTCTGTTGAGACCACTCTTTGGTTGTGCCACTTGTGGAGCTTATTGGGTGGTGTTCTGTTGTCTTCTGAAGCCAGCATCAGGTGTGTTGGTTTGGAGCCTCTTGGGAGGGGCTTTGGTGAAGGCCCATGTCAGCGGCTTTCTGTGAATGATTCTGCACTCACAGAAAGTGATCTGTGCTGGACTTAGAAGTATGTGAGAGGGGCCACTGTGCAAACCAAGTCTCATTGCCTCCAGTACTATGCCTGGGCCAGTTCATCATAAGATAAGGCATAGGGTACCCTGAGTCCTGTTGCCACCTGCTGGCTGCCAGTAAGGCTCACCTGTTCAAAGGGTCTTGGTCTGTATGTGAGTTGGATGAGGCAGGGTGTTGGTGAGTCACCAAGGTGTGGGGAGTTAATTTCACTAGATTTATACAGATTCAGATTTGGTGCCAGTGCTGGTTCTTGGGCTACTCGGGAAAAGGCACAGGGCACCCTGAGGCTAGCCACTACCCACCTGCCATCTACTGACCTTTGAGAATTTATTTATTTATTTATTTATTTTAAAATATATTTTATTGATTTTTTGCAGAGAGGGAGAGGGATAGAGAGTTAGAAACATCGATGAGAGGGAAACATCGATCAGCTGCCTCCTGCACAGCCCCTACTGGGGATGTGCCCGCAACCAAGGTACATACCTTTGACCGGAATTGAACCTGGGACCCTTCAGTCTGCAGGCTGATGCTCTATCCACTGAGCCAAACCGGTTAGGGCCCTTTGAGAATTTTTAAGAAAGACTGCAGTGGGGTTTGAGGTTGACTGCCTGCTGCTTAACACATTGCGGAGGATCACGAGAATTCTTGCTTCATATTACACAGTGTTTTACAAAGTATCATACTTTAAAAAGATATTAGCTTGTAAGAATATGTAATAAATAACTTGCAATGGTTATTTAATTTTAAAGCGTGCCTTTAACATTTATGTAAAACGTTTTTTTGTACTTGTTCAATAGAAACTTATCTGGCCACTGGGTAAAGCTAGCAATAAAACTACTGGTCTGCAGTATGTTAAGTACCTTCTGGCAGTATGCAACTTGGGTGGGGCAGGGTCTCAGGGATTCATCAGAGTGGAGGGAACAGAGATCACCAGGCTAATGCAGATTCAGATTTAGTTGTGTTGGGGGAGAGCTCAACATGGTTTCCACCCACTGGCCATGCAGGGGGAGGGCTCAATACAGACTGGTAGCTGTCCTTTCAATCATTGCCCTGAAACACACAAGTCAGTTTATCCCTATATGCCTCTCTGAGAGCCAGTTTATTCCTGTATATCCCTCTAAGAGTCCAGAGTGAGTGCCTGCGAGTGAGCAAGTCTGTGTGAGGGTTTTTTTAAGAGGACATCTGGCTTTCCAGCGGTGTTCTTTCTCACCTGAATGGATGGAATACCCACTCATTTTCACAGCTAGGTGTTTTGGGGACTCCTCTTCCCAGCACTGGTGCTCTGGGCTGGGTAGCATGGTGTGCAGCTGGAACCCCTCGATCCTCAGGGAGGACCTTTGTAGCTGAGATATCCTTTGGATTCTTCATTGCTGCCCTTCAGTCATCACACAGGGGTGTTGAGACAACCAGTTTTGTGTCTCTGCCTCTCCTACCAGGCTTGACATGGCTTCTTGTTTATATCCTTAGATTTAGGACTTCTGTGCAACTAGGCTTCAGATGGTTCTCCAGGTTGCTTGTTTATAATTTAGTTGTAATTTTGATGTTATGGGAGGAGGAGAGCACAGAGTTCACCGAGTCCATTGTCTTGTCTAGACCTTTCATTCATTTTGAATTTTATTTATTTCAGTCTTCTTCCTTTTCTTACCTATTCTGGCTAAGAGTTTTTCAGTTTTCCAAAAGACCAACTTAGTTTTATCAATTTTTTCCCTTCTCAATTTTTAAATTTATACTCTAATCTTTATTATTTTCTTTTATTAACTTTGGTTGTAGTTTTTTCTTGTCTTTTTAGTTCCTTAAGATGTAATGTGAAATGGTTGATTTGAGTTTTTAATTCATTTTTAGCATTAGTATTGCTATAAATTTCCTTCTTAGTACCAATTTTGCTGTATCTTATAAGTTTTTGGTATGTTGTGTTTTCATTTTTATTTGCCTAAGGACCTATTCTAATTTACCTTGAGATTTAATTGGTTAACAGTGTGTTCAATTTCCTTATATCTGTGAATGTTTTAATTTTCTTTCTGCTATTGATTTCTAGTTTTGTTCCATTTTGGTGGTAAAAGATACTTGATATGAGTTCAATCTTTTAAAATTTGTTGTCTTGTGACCAAACATGTGGTCATTCCTTGAGAATATTTCACATACATTTGGAAAAATGTATATTCTGCTTTTGTTGCGTGTTGTGTTCTATATGTTGCTCTAAAGCATTGTTTAAATACTTGGTTCCTTATTGATATTCTGTATGGTGGTTTTGGATTGAGCTTATTGTACTACAGGTTTTTTTTCGGTCTCTTGTAACAACGTTTTTTCTTAAAGTGTATTTGTCTGTTATTAGTTTGCCACTCCAGGTCTCTTTTGGTGTTATATGCGTGGAATATCTTTTTCCATCCTTTTACTTTCAACCCTTTTTAAAATCTTTGGGTCTAAACAGTGTTTCTTAGATTGTGTTTTTATTTTATTTTTAATATATTTTATTGATTTTTTACAGAGAGGAAGGGAGAGGGATAGAGAGTTAGAAACATCGATGAGAGAGAAACATCGATCAGCTGCATCCTGCACACCCCCTACTGGGGATGTGCCCGCAACCAAGGTACATGCCCTTGACCGGAATCGAACCTGGGACCCTTGAGTCCGCAGGCCAACGCTCTATCCACTGAGCCAAACTGGTTAGGGCTAGATTGTGTTTTTAAATCCATTCAGCCAATTCCTGACTTTTGATTGGTGAGTTTAATTAATGTACTTAAAAATTTTTTTTATTGATTTCAGAGAGGAAGGGAGAGGGAGTGAGAGATAGAAACATCAGTGATGAGAGAGAATCATTGATCAGCTGCCTCCTGCATTCCCCACACTGGGATGCAGTCCACAACCCAGGCATGTGCCCTGACTGAGAATCGAACTTCATAGGTTGACGCTCAACTACTGAGCCACGCCTGGCTGAGCTAATTCATTTACTTTTGTAGTTATTTCTAATTAGGAAGGATTTCTGCCTTTATTTGTTTTCACTATGTTGTTAACCATTTTTCTCCTTCAAATCTTGCCCTTTTCAGGTATAGTTGATTATTTTTATGTACCACTTTGATTTCCTTCTCATTTAATTTTGTATATATTTTTTAGAAATTAATGTGTACTGTAGGGATTATAGTTAACATCCTAAATTTATAACAATGTAATTTGAATTAATTATAATTTAGCTTCAATAGCATACAAAAATGGTGCTGCTATATAGGTGCACTCTAACCCCATTACATTATTGGTATCATATATATATTTTTTATTTTTTTGTTAATTCGTTTTTTAAAATTCTTTATTGTTTAAAGTATTACATATGAATCTTTTTTCCCCCATTGACCTCTCCCTGCTTGTTCCCACGTTCCTAGGACATGCCCTCAAGCTCCTACTGAATGTGTCCATGGGTTATGCTTATATGCATGCATACAAGTCCTTTGGTTGATCTCTCACCCCGCCCCCTCCCACCCTCCCTGCCGCAACCCCCCTTCCCCTTAAGGATGGATGGTCTGTTCGAGTCTTCTATGTCTCTGGATATATTTTTTATTTTATTTAATTTCTTAAATAAATCTTTATTGTTCAGATTATTACAGTTCTTTCTCTTTTTCCCCCCATAGCTTCCCTCCACCCGGTTCCCACCCCACCACCTGCCCTTACCCCCTCACTGTCCTCGTCTATAGGTGTACAATTTATGTCCAGTCTCTTCCCACACCCCCCACACCCCCATCCCCCCGAGAATTGTCAGTCCACTCCCTTTCTTTGCCCTTGATTCTATTCTATTCACCAGTTTATTCTGTTTGTCAGTTTTCTTATTCACTTGATTTTTAGATTCACTTGTTGATAGATATGTATTTGTTGTTACTTTATTGTTCATAATTTTTATCTTTACCTTTTTCTTCTTCTTACTCTTCTTAAAGAATACCCTTCAGCATTTCATATAATACTGGTTTGGCGATGATGAACTCCTTTACCTTTTTCTTATCTGTGAAGCTCTTTATCTGACCTTCAATTCTAAATGATAGCTTTGCTGGGTAGAGTAATCTTGGTTGTAGGTTCTTGATATTCATCACTTTGAATATTTCTTGCCACTCCCTTCTGGCCTGCATAGTTTATGTTGAGAAATCAGCTGACCGTCATATGGGTACTCCCTTGTAGGTAACTAACTGTTTTTCTCTTGCTGCTTTTCAGATTCTCACTTGGTCTTTTGCTCTTGGCATTTTAATTATGATGTATCTTGGTGTGGTCCTCTTTGTATTCCTCTTGTTTGGGGTTCTCTATGCTTCCTGGACTTGTAAGTCTATTTCTTTCACCAGGTAAAGGAAGTTTTCTGTCATTATTTCTTCAAATAGGTTTTCAATATCTTGCTGTCTCTCTTCATCTGGCACCATCATAATTTGGATGTTGGTACGCTTGAAGTTGTCCCAGAGGCTCCTTACACTATCTTGATATTTTTGGATTCTTTTTTTCTTTTTTGCTTTTCCAGTTGGGTGTTTTTTGCTTCTTCGTATTTTAAATCTTTGACTTGATTCTTGGGATCCTCTAGTCTGCTGTTGGATCTCTGTATATTATTCTTTATTTCAATCAGTGTATGCTTAATTTCTAGTTGGTCCTTTTTCATATCCTTGAGGGTCTCACTAAATTTCTTGGAGGTTTCTAGAAGATTCTTGAATAACCTTATAACCGTGGTTTTGAACTCTATATCCAGTATTTTGCTTTCATCCATTTCTTTCATTTGTGACATGTTTTTTTGTCTCTGCATTTTGGCTGCTTCCCTGTGTTGATAGAGTGGCTTTGTGTACTAGGCGTCCTATAGGGCCCAGTGGCTCAGCCTCCCCGATCACTTGATGTGGACACTCTTGGTGCACGCCCTTGTGAGCTGTGTGCATGGTCTTGTTGTAGTTAAGCCTTGATTGTTGTAGGAATCACTGGGAGGAATTGACCTCCAGGCCAGTTGGCTGTGAGGCCAGTTGTGTCTACAGTGGGAGAACTTCTGTGCTGGAGACACCCTTATTGGGCAGGACTTGCTTCAGTGGGGCTTTGGCGCTCACTGAGTCTTCCCCCTGAGTCTGTCTCTTATGGATGTGAAGAGTTGTAATGTGGATGGTCTCACTCTGACCACTGGGTACACTGGCTCTTGGATCTCCAAGGAAGAACAGTCAGCCACTGCTTGAGGCCACCCAGCAGGAGCTACAGAGAGATCTGCAGATTCCTTCTCTTTGGGGTTTGGAGGTGCCCAGATGAGTCACAGCTGTGAAGCAATGCAGGCTGCTGACTAGCCTTGGGCCTTCTTTTGGAAGCTCTGGGGCTCTCTGACCCAGCTGCAGTTTGACAGGTTTTTAGGCAGTGAAAGGCCAGGCCATTCGTACGCAAAGGCCTCTGCCACAGGTTGAATGGGGGTTGTAAATTGGGTTTGGCGGGGTCTTAGGGAATCACCAGGGTGGAGCAAACTGCAATGGCTTCCCATCAGCCCTGCCTAGGAGAGGTCCCAGGTCTCTGTGTCCCTCGGCCCTGTGCAGGAACAATGAAAGCTGCGAGCACCTCTGCAAGAAACCCGCCCTCATGTTCCGGCCCAATGCCAGACAGTCCAGTTTCTCTTCGTATGAGTCTGGTTCCCCAGATTGTCACCTGGAACTGGAGTTCAGAGCAGTCAGGCGCTTGTGTCTCCCTCCCAGTTGAAAAAGACAACAGTGTACCCAGCTGCCAGCTCCTTTCGCACGCCTCGGTACCTCCACACTTCCACCCCTCTGCACCTCTTACTGGACTCAATGCGCTTTTCTCTTTCCTTCTAGTTGTAGAATTTCCACTCAGCCAGCCTTCCTGTGGTTCTGGATGATATTCGTTTTGTCTTTTAGTTGTAGTTATTTTAATGTGGTTGTGTGTGGCAGCAGGTTCGGGTGTTTACCTATGCCACCATCTTGGTTGTCTCCTCTCTGGATCTATTTTAGATCGTCAGTTTATGTTGTTCATAATATTTCACATATGAGTGAGGTAATGTGATATTTATCTTTCTCTGATTGGCTTATTTCACTTAGCATAATGCTCACCAGTTCCATCCATGCTGTTACAAATGGTAGGAGTTCTTCCTTTTTACAGCAGCATAGTATTCCACTGTGTAGATGTACCACAGGTTTTTAAATACACTCATCTGCGATTGGGCACTTAGGCTGTTTCCAAATCCTAGTTATTGTAAATTGTGCTGCTATGAACTTAGGGGTGCATATATCCTTTCTTATTGGTCTTTCTGATTTCTCAGGAGATATGCCAAAAAGTGGGATTACAGGGTCAAATGGGAGTTCCATTTTTAACTTTTTGAGGAAATTCCATACTGTTTTCCACAGTGGCTGCACCAGTCTGCATTCCCACCAGTAGTGAACAAGAGTTCCTTTTTCTCTGCATCCTCACCAGCACTTGTCATTTGTTGATTTGTTGATGATAGCCATTCTGACACATTTGAGATGGTACCTCATTGTCGTTTTGATTTGCATCTCTCGGATGATTAGTGATCTTGGGCATGTTTTCATATGTCTCTTGGCCTTCTGTATGTCCACTTTCAAAAAGTTTCTATATAGTCCTTTGCCCATTTGTTGATTGGATTGTTTATCTTCCTTTTGTTAACATGTAAGAGTTCCCTATAAATTTTGGAGTTTAGGCCCTTATCAGATATATCATAGGCAAATATGTTCTCCCATGCAGTGGGCTTTCTTGTTTTGTTGATGGTTTCCTTTGCTGTGCAGAAGTTTTTATTTTGATGTAGTCCCATTTGCATATGTTTTCTTTAGTCTCCGTTCCCTAGGAGCTGTATCATTAAATAAATATATTGCTATGACATATGTCTGATATTTTGCTGCCTGTGGATTCTTCTAAGATTTTTATGGTTTCCCACCTTTCATTTAAGTCCTTTTTCCATTTTGAGTTTATATTTGTGTATGGTGTGAGTTGGTGGTCTAGTTTAATTTTTTTGCATGTGTCTGACCAATTTTACCAACACCATTTATTGAAGAGATTGTCTTAGACTCCATTGTATGCTCTTGCCTCCTTTGTCAAATATTAATTGAGCATAATGGCTTGGGTTGGTTTCTGGGTTCTTTGTTCTGTTCTGTTGGTCTATATGTCTCTTCTTGGGCCAGTACCAGGCAGTTTTGAGAATAGTGGCTTTCTATTATAGCTTGATATCTGGTATTGTGATCCCTTGAACTTGGTCTTCTTTCTTGGATTGCTGTGGCTATTTGGGGTCTTTTTTTATTCCATATGAATTTTTGGAGAGTTTCTTGTAGGTGTGTGAAATATGCTGTTGGACCTTTAATGGGGATTGCACTAAATCTATAGATTGCTTTTGGTAGTATAATTTACTGATCTTGATATTACTAGTCCATGAACGCGGTTTATTCTTCCATTTGTTTGTCTTCCCCTATCTCTTTTTTCAATGTCCTGTAGTTTCCCGAGTACAGGTCTTTTATCTCTTTAGTTAAGTTTATTCCTAGGTATCTTAATTTATTTGGTGCAATGGTAAATTGTATTGTCTTTTTAATTTCTTTTTCTGTGAGTTCATTATTGGTGCATAAAAGAGCCATAGATTTCTGGGTGTGTTAATTTTGTATTCTGCTACATTGCCAAATTCATTTATTATGTCTAATGGTTTTTTGGTGGAGTCTTTCAGTTTTTCTATGTACAATATCATGTCCTCTGCGAATAAGGACAGTTTTACTTTTTCTTATCCAACTTGGATGCCTTTTATTTCTTTTTCTTGTCTTGTCACTATGACTAACACTTCGAGTACTTTGTCGAACAGGAGTGTTGATAGTGGGCATTCCTGTCTTGTTCCTGATCTTAGGGGAAATGGGTTTAGTTTTTGCCCATTGCGTGTGATGTTGGCTGTAGGTTTGTCATATAAGGCTCTTATTATGTTTAGGTATTATTCCTCTATTCCCACTTTTCTGAGCATTTTTATCAAGAAAGGGTGTTGGATTTTGTCAAATGCTTTTTCTGCATCAGTTGATATGACTATGTGACTTTTATTTCTCAGTTTGTTTATGTGGTGTATGAAGTTTACTGATTTCTGGGTACTGTATCAGCTTTGCATCCCCAGAATAAATCCCACTTGGCCATGGTGTATAATCTTTCTCATGTAATGCTGGGTCTGATTTGCTAGAATTTTGTTGAGGATTTTAGCATCTATGTTCATCAGAGATACTGGGCTGTAATTCTCTTTCTTTGTAGTGTCTTTATCTGGTTTTGTGATTAGGGTAATGCTAGCTTCATAGTAAGAGATTGGAAGTGTGTCTTCCTCTTGAGTTTTTTGGAGTACTCTGAGGAGGATAGGTTTCATTCTTCTTTGAATGATTGGAAAAATTCCACTGTGAATCTCTCCAAACCAGGGCTTTTGTTTGCTGGAAGATTTTTGATTACTGCTTCAATTTCATCAGTAGTTTCAGCCTGTTCAGGTTTTTAAATTCCTCCTGATTGAGTTTTAGAAGGTTGCATTCTTCTAGGAATATGCCCATTTCGTCTAGGTCAGTGGTCGGCAAACTGCGGCTTGCTAGCCACGTGCGGCTCTTTGGCCCCTTGAGTGTGGCTCTTCCACAAAATACCACATGCGGGCACGCATGTACAGTGCAATTGAAACTTCGAGGCCCATGCTCAGAAGTCAGTTTTCGGCCTGGGTGAGTCTATTTTGAAGAAGTGGCGTTAGAAGAAGTGGGGGGGTGTCGGTCGGTCGGGTGACGGGAGACGTGGCACAGGCGGGCTGCAGAATAAGCAGTGCGGGGGAGGTACATTGTTTTGAGGTACATTCGCTGAGGTCGACCCCTTCCAACTCTCCCATCCACACTCGTCTATCTGAAACAAGTATACAAGACAAGTGTGGATGGGAGAGTTGGAAGGGGTCAACCTCAGCGAACGTACCTCAATCAGATTGAGGACGATTTTTAGCAAAGGCCATCTTAGGAGTATCCTAATTAAGTTAATAACAATGTACCTACCTATATAGGTTAAGTTTAAAAAATTTGGCTCTCAAAAGAAATTTCAATCATTGTACTGTCGATATTTGGCTCTGTTGACTAATGAGTTTGCCGACCACTGGTCTAGGTTGTCCAGTTTGTTGGAGTAGAGTTGTTCTTAGTATTTTTTTAAAATCCTTTGTATTTCTGTGCGGGTGGTGGTTACTTGCCCTTTTTCATTTCTGATTTTGTTTATTTGGATACTATGTCTGTTTTTAGTGAGCCTGTGTAGAGGTTCATCAGTGTTGTTTATCTTTTCAAAGAACCAGCTCTTGGTTTTATTGATCTTTTGTATATATATATTTTTTGGTCCCTATGTCACTTATTTCTGTTCTCATCTTCATCATTTACTTCCTTCTGTTTATTCTGGGGTTTTCTTGTTGCTCTGTTTCTAATTTATGAAGCTGTAGGGTTAGATAATTACCATTTTTTCTTGTTTTTTGAGGGAGGCCCGCAGAGCTATGAATTTCCCTCTCAGGACTGTTTTCTCTGTGTCCCATATATTTTGGATCGTTGTGTTTTCATTGTCTTTTATTTCCAGGATGCTTTTTATTTCTACTTTGATCTCTTTGGTAACCCAATTATTGTTTAATAGCATGCTATTTATCCTCCAATTACTTGTGGGGTTTTTTTTTTTTTGCATTTTTTATTATAGTTCATTTCTAATTTTATGCCATTGTGATCTGAGAAGATGCTTGATATGATTTCTATCTTCTTGAATTTGAAGAGACTTTGCCTGTGTTCTAATATGTGGTCTGACTAAAAATTTCCTGTGTACACTTGAGAAAAATGTATATTTTGTAGCTTTGGTGTCAAATGTTCTGAAGATGTTAATTAATTCCATCTGATCTAGTGAATCATATATGATTGCTCCTTTTGTTTGTTGATTTTTTTGTTTAGAGCAGCCGTTTTCAACCTGTGGGTTGCGACCTCTTTGGGGGTCGAACGACCTTTTCACAGGGGTCGCCTAAATACATCATGCATATCAGATATTTACATTATGATTCATAACAGTAGCAAAATTACAGTTATGAAGTAGCAACAAAAATAATTTTATGATTGGGGGTCACTACAACATGAGGAACTGTATTAAAGGGTCGCGGCATTAGGAAGGTTGAAAACCACTGGTTTAGAAGATTTATCCAGTGGTGTCAGTGTGGTATTAAAGTCCTCAACTCTGATTGTAGTGCCATTGATCCTCCCTTGATATCTTCCATAAGTTTTTTTGATGTATTTGGGTGCTCCTGTATTGGGTGCATATATGTTTACCAGAGTTATATCCTCTTTTTCAATTGTTCTTTTTAATATTATAAATGGCCATCCTTATCTCTTGTAATGGTGTTCATTCTTATACATGTTGAATATGGCTTCCATCCTTTTCAGTGTCCTACTAACCATTGCTCTAAATTCTTTCCCTGTCAAATTACTTGCCTCTATTTCATTTATTTCCTTTTCTGCTGATTCCTCCTTTTCTATCCTATGGAGTGTGTCTTTGTCTCCCCATATTCTTTTTTTCTTTGTGATTGTTTTTATGTTCTTAGATAACACTGCTATGCCACCCAGATTTTTTTGTTTGTCTTATCTAGTAGATGTTTTGTGGGGCCTAGTGATTCAATCTCTCAGGTCTTCTGGGATGGGTATTTTAGGGATGCCCTCTACTTGGGATTTTTGTGTTCTCCTGGTATAGTTGGGTCTTGAGTTTTATTGTCCTGTTCATGGATTGAGTCACAGGTTGTCTGGTTATGTGGCTTGCTCTCTACCATGTTGACCAAATAGCGTAAACTTCAACCCAACAAGACACAACACAAAGGGATCAAAACATGAATGTACTCACGGCACCAGTGACCACCAGAGGATAGAGAATTAGGAGGGAGAAAATGAGAGCATAAATTATATCAAGAAAAGGAAAAAAGGTAATAGAGAAAAGAAAAAGGAAAAAACAAATATGGGGAGAAAACACCACAAATCAAGCAAATAAACCAAAAAATGCAAACAACAACCACCCCGAAAACGGGGGCACAAAATCTGTGGAAGAAGAGCTTATGTACAGAAAGTAAGGTTAAAGAATTGAGTGAATAGGGGAAGGTATCGGTTAGTTTATTTTTATTTATTTTTTTTAATTAAATTTTTATTGTACAGATTACATTTGTTCCTCTTCCCCCCCCCCATAACTCCCCTCCTTCCAGTTCCCGCCCCACCCTCCGCCCTCACTCCCCACCCACTGTCCTCATCCATAGGTGCACGATTTTTGTCCAGTCTCTTCCCGAATCTCCCATTCCCCTTTCCCCCCCAAGAATAGTCAGTCCATTCCCTTTCTATGTCCCTGATTCATTATAATCACCAGTTCATTCTGTACATCAGATTATTTATTCACTTGATTCTTAGATTCACTTGTTGATAGATGCATGTTTGTTGTTCACAATTTGTATCTTTACCTTTTTCTTCTTCCTCTTCTTAAAGGATACCTTTCAGTCTTTCGTGTAATACTGGTTTAGTGGTGATGAACTCCTTTAGCTTTTCCTTATCTGTGAAGCTCTTTATCTGACCTTCAATTCTGAATGATAGCTTTGCTGGATAAAGTAATCTTGGTTGTAGGTTCTTGGTATTCAGCACTTTGAATATTTCTTGCCATTCCCTTCTGGCCTGCAAAGTTTCTGTTGAGAAATCAGCTGACAGTCGTATGGGTATTCCCTTGTAGGTAATTGAGTCTCTTTCTCTTGCTGCTTTTAAGATTCTCTCTTTGTCTTTTGCTCTTGGCATTTTAATGATAATGTGTCTTGGTGTGGTCCTCTTTGGATTCCTTTTGTTTGGGGTTCTCTGCGCTTCTTGGACCTGTAAGTCCATTTCTTTCACCAGGT
>NW_005871052.1:20464673-20576612 GCF_000147115.1 Myotis lucifugus | reverse complement strand
CGAATGCTGTGTTTTCCTTCTAGTTGAAGAGTCTCTCCTCAGCCAGCCTTCCTGTGTTCTGGTTGATGTCCGTCCGTCCTTTTAGTTGTATTTTGAAGTGGTTGTTTGCGGCAGCAGTTCTCCAGTGTTTACCTATGCCGCCATCTTCGATTCTCCCGGTATCGGTTAGTTTAGAAGAGATAGAAAAAGAATGAGTGGGTAAGAAGAAAACAAAAAAAGACAAAACAAAAAAGTTATTCGTGTATTTTTGGAAAAGAATAGAGAGAGGAGAACCAAGATGGCAGCATAGGTAAACACCTATACTTGCTGCCTCTCCCAACCACATCAAAATTATATCTAAAAGGCAGAACTACTACCACCCAGAACCATGGGAAAACTGGCTGAGTGGAAGTTCCACAAGTAGAGAGGTGAAGAAAGCGCATTGAGACTGGTAAGAGGTGCAGAGTCACGGAAAGTGCTGGCACCTTCATGTGTTGCTCTTTTAATCGGGATGGAGATACAAGCTGCCGCTTGCTCTGAGCTCCAGTTCCAGGTGAGACTCTGGGGACCGAGACTCATATGGGGAGAAACTGGACTGTCTGGCGTTGGCACCGAAACGTGAGGTCGGCTTTCTCTCAGAGGTGCATATAGCGATCATTGTTCCTGCACGTGGGGTGGGTGGGGGCACGGGACACGGAGACCTGGGGACTCCTCCAATGAAGGGCTGACTGGCAGCCATCGCTGTTTGTTTTGCCCTGTTGATTCCCAGAGACCCAGCCCCACCTAATTTACAAACCCACCCAAGTTGTGCGCATCAACTTTTGCATATGAATGTCCTGTCCTTTCTCTGCCTAAAACCTGTCAAACTGCAGCTGGGTCAGAGAGCCCCAGAGCTTCCAAAAGAAGGCCCTAGGTCCAGCAGTAGCAGCCTGCCTTGCTTCACAGCTGGGCCTCGTCTGGGCACTTCCAAACCCCATACAAAGAGGGGGAGTCTGCAGATGTCTCTGTAGCTCCTGCTGGGCGACCCCAGACATTGGCTGACCTTGCACCTCCTTGGAGATCCAAGAGCCAGTGTACCCAGTGGTCACAGGGAGACAATACCTGATTACAACTCTTCACATTCATTATAGACACACTCAAGGGACAGACTCAGTGAGCACCAAAGCCCCACTGAAGGAAGTCCTGCCCCATAAGGGTGTTTCCTGCACAACAGATCTTCCAGTGTAGACACAGCTGGTCATCACAGCCAATTGGCCTGGAGGTCAATTCCTCCCAGTGATACCTACAACAATCAAGGGTAAACTACAACAAGACTGTGCATACAGCCCACAAAGAGGTGCCCCAAGAGTGTTTACCTCAGGTGACGGGAGGCTGAGCCACTGGGCCCTATAGGACACATACTACACAAGGCCACTCTATCAACTCAAGGAGACTTAGCAGCTACCCAATACATAGAAACAAACAAAGGGAAGCAGCCAAAATGTGGAAACAAAGAAACATGTCTCAAATGAAAGAAATGGATGAAAGCAAAATATTGGATATAGAGTTCAAAACCACAGTTATAAGGTTACTCAAGAATCTTTTAGAAACCTCCGAGAAATTTAGTGAGACCCTCAAGGATATGAAAAAGAACCAATCAGAAATTAAGCATACACTGACTGAAATACAGAATAATATACAGAGATCCAACAGCAGATTAGAGGATCGCAAGAATCAAGTCAAAGATTTTAAATATGAAGAAGCAAAAAACACCCAACTGGAAAAGCAAAAGAAAAGAGAATCCAAAAATATGAAGATAGTGTAAGGAGCCTCTGGGACAACTTCAAGTGTACCAACATCTGAATTATGGTGGTGCCAGATGAAGAGAGACAGCAAGATATTGAAAACCTATTTGAAGAAATAATGACAGAAAACTTCCTTTACCTGGTGAAAGAAATAGACTTACAAGTCCAGGAAGTGCAGGGAACCCCAAACAAGAGGAATCCAAAGAGGTCCACACCAAGACACATCATAATTAAAATGCCAAGGGCAAAAGACAGAGAGAATCTGAAAAGCAGCAAGAGAAAAACAGTTAGTTACCTACAAGGGAGTACCCATATGACGGTCAGTTGATTTCACAACAGAAACTATGCAGGCCAGAAGATAGTGGCAAGAAATATTCAAAGTAATGAATAGCAAGAACCTTCAAACAAGATTAGTCTACCCAGCAAAGCTATCATTTAGAATTGAAGGTCAGATAAAGAGCTTCACAGACAAGAAAACACTAAAGGAGTTCATTACCACCAAACCAATATTATATGAAATGCTGAAGTGTATTCTCTAAGAAGAGGAAGAAGAATAAAAAGATAAAGAGAAAAAATTATGAACAACAAAGTGACAACAAATACATATATCTATTAACAAGTGAACCTAAAAATCAAATGAATAAAAAAACTGGATGAACAGAACAGACTGGTGAATGTAATAGAATCAGGGGCATAGAAAGGGAGCAGATTGACAGTTCTTGGGGGGAAAGGGGTTGTGGGGGGTGTGGGAAGAGATTAGACAAAGAGCTTACACCTATGGACAAGGTCAGTTGGGGGGTGGGGTGGGGGGGACCAGGCCTGGCTTGAGGTGGGAACTGGGTGGAGAGGAGCTATGGGGGGGAAAAAGAGGTGCATCTGTAGTAATTTGAACAATAAAGATTTAAAAAAAAACAATAGAGGAGAGAGCAGTAAGGCTTGATTTTAGTGATTAAAACTAAACAATTAGAAGAAGAAGAGAGCAGGGGAGGATAGGAAAAACAAAAGCATAAAAAATGACTAGCAAAGAAAGAGAAAAGAGAAGGGTGCATGTTCTTGGAGTAGTGGAGAGGAAATTAGATATATGAGTACTTCCAACAGAGACTACAATAATATGTCAATAAAGCAGATAAAGATAAATTTTTAATGAGGGGTAAAAAGAAAGGAAAGAGAAAAACTAAAGTGGGGACAGGAGAAGAGAAAACAGGATGAAAAAGGGAGAAATGAGGAAGAAATGGTGGAAAAAAAGAAAACATAAGATAAAATAAAATTGCAATAAAAATAAAAATATAGACAAAGAAAACATAATACAAAAAGGAAAAAAATACAAAAGAAAGAAAGAAAAGAATTTTTTTAAAAAAATAAAGGTAAAAAATAAAAAATGAAGTGGTGTTCTCTTCAGCCTAGTTTTAACCCTTTGCGGTCGTTTGTCTACTCTCATCCATCAAAGCTTTTTTACCGTTCCGGTCGTATGTCTGCTCTCAGCCACCACAACAAGGAACCGTACGAATCTTAACTCTTTTCATTCATGTATCAGTTCATAATTTCTCTGAAAGCTCTTGTGCCTAAGCGACCTTGTCACGAACCAAAACATTGCCCCGACAAATCGGAGATATCGAAACTCAATATAAACAAACGCGGTTGTTCCACACTCGCCATGCAAAACACCATGGCGAGTCAGTCGCCTTTTGAGAGTGAAGAAATCGACAAGCTTCGGAGATACTTCGCAGAATTTCAAATAAAGCTTTACAAATTACGTTTAACTGTAATTAGGCATTCTCGCTTGTTAAGATATTTCAAAATAATACTCCAAAATGGCAAAAAAAAGTTACCGAAAGAAGTGTACTGCGAATCTGAAAGTAACGATGAAGAGTTTTATTTTGGCACCTTGAATACTGACTCTGATGTAGAAAGTGATAACGTTTGTAGTGATTCTACTAGTAGTGATGTAGTTCCAAAAAAGAATTAATAAATCTTGTTTATCCTTCATAATCTTGTATGTTATGTATCACTGCTCTTTCAATGGAAATTAATTCCGACCAGTACGCGACACCCATGTCCAAATTTAATACGACCGAAAAGGGTTAATTGTTTTATAATCATGCCTTTCTCTTGTACTCTCCTGGTCTGTAGTGCTGTAATTCTGTTTATTATTTTGTATTTTTATACTAAGCTTGTATGGGTTTGATTTTGATCATTTCCTGTTGCTCATTTTTATGTGAAATGACTTTGCCTGACCTGAGCTTTTAGAGGCTTGGTTCATCTAGCTTTTCTAACTTCACAGAGCTGCCTTTTGTGTTGTTTTCAGTGATATCCTGTCTTTCTTCCTCTTCATTTCTTTTGTCTGGGTCTTCTTCTCCTTTACTTCTATTGTCCTTGTCTTGCCTAATTTTAATTCCACTTCTAGCAGTTTTTCCTCATTGTGTCCTGAAAGGAAGATTTATTGGTGAGTTTATTTATTTATTTATTTAGTTTTTTTTATTGGTGAGTTTTGAGAGTTCATGGGATTAGACTTTTCCAGCTCCTTCAGAATGTATTATCTCAGACAGCTTGCATTCATTTACTATTGGGATTAAAAAACAGCCCTTTGTCATGTACTGTTCCTAATTTGGCCACTAAGTTTTACAGTGAATACACTCTGGGTATTCTGATCAGGTGGCCTCTGCTTATCTATACATATAAAAGGCTAATATGCTATGTGTCCATCCGACCTGGTAGCTATGACGCACACTGACCACCAGGGGGCACACACTCAATGCAGGAGCTGCTGTGATACACACTGGCCACTTACAGAGAAACGGCGCCACAGACCTGGTGCCCACAAAGCAACACTCGGCTTCCCCCAAGTGGGACACAGGCCCCGCCACCACCCCGGAGCGACAGCCCACCCAATCGCAGCCGATGCTGCTGAGACCCCATGGTGCAAAATACGGCCCATAGCCCAGCCCAGAAGTGGTGGCTGTGGGTGCTGGGAAATGATGTCATGTAGCAACGCCTGGCTTCCTCTCCCTAGCGATGACTAGCCTCCTTGCAGTTTCTTCAGCCCAGGAACACAACTTGCTTTATAGCCAGGTGGAAACATTTCATACTGTAACCAAATGTCTGTGAAGTATTTTCCCATGCTTCATCTCATTTGATCCTCACAGAAGTCCTGGAGTAGGTAGGTAGGATACTCAGTGGAATCCTATTTTTTTTTCCAGTAGCCAGAAAACGGAGATTTAGAAAGCTTAGAAACTTGACCTGACTGAAAAGAAGTAAGAAATGGTGGACCTTGAAAATAACTTCAGGTTTTCTCATTGCACAGAATATAGTCCAACACTGTTGCTGTTAAATATTTTACCCTTTGTTCTCCCTGTGTGATCTACCATAATAATCTGCTTCGGGTTGATATTTACTGCTATATTGCTGACAATTACCTGAAAGAGAAGTTGGGGTGCTTCACTGGGCTGGATAAAGTTTAGCTAAATCAGAAAGCAGGTCTAATTAACACTATGGTGTCGGGTGAATTTCCCGCCAAAATATAAGATGGCGCGGGCAATTATTTAGGTTTCCCGCGCAAAATCAGAGTTAGTTTAAAATGCCTATATCTTTTGAAGTATGGGTTCGATTGAAATGAAATTTTCGGTTTCTTGTGTAAAAAATGAAAATTTATTCAATCACAGACATTTTTTTATCTATTCAGTACATAAATAATTCGATATATATAAACTAAATACGAAAAACCCAAAAAATACTTATTACCTAAAAATATACACATATTTTTAAAGTTTAAAATAAAATTTTCATAGTAAATCAAAACAAATAGAAATTAATAGTTTTTTAGCGTATGATATTTTTCAAAACACGCCCCTTTATGTAGAGGTATATTGCAAAATTTGCACATGTAGCGTGTCTCACTGCGCAATTTATGAACAGAACATACGCGACACCTTCTCAAAATGTTTTTCTTTTTTCCACTTCCGACAATTGCCTGTAACGTATGCTTTCTCATGTCCATCGATAGCCTGCATGGTGGATCAGATGTAGGTGGTTTAGCCCGCATTCCAGAAGTAGACGGTACTGGTTGAAGGTCTGGAACAATGTCCATGTCCTCTGGAATATCATCCGTCAACCAGTGGATAGCTGTTTGTTTCAAAAACATTTTAAAACCCATTTTTCTTTGCCTCACTGATTTGTAAACTGCATAAGAATTAAATAATGCGCAATTTATCATATACATTGCCAACCTTTTTGTCCATTTGACCGTCCTCCGCAATATCGAATAATATGAAAGGTATTGGTCGGCCTGGTCAACACCTTTCATATGTTTATTGTAGTCAATGAGTGCATTCGGTTTGACAATTTTCTTTTTTGATGTTCTGTCAATATTCTGACCTTCTTCCATCTCCGCAGAATGAATCGAAGAAATCAGGTATACAGGCTTTTTTGATTGCCACACTTGTAACAATATATCATTTTTCCTTATAAATTTTGTTTCACCTTTTTTCAAAGAAATTGTTTGAAAATCTTTAGGTATACCTCGATTTTTCCGGATTGTTCCACATATTCTGAATTTGTTTTTCATAAGTGCTTCACAATTTGCGACGCTATTATAATAATTGTCCATATATATATGGTACCACGAATCAGTGTATGGAGACACTACTGTTTGTATCGTTTCCAATAATCGCTTTCCTTCGCCGCAATAAATTTCCATGTTACAGATATATCCTGTATCACTTTCGCACAACAAACGAACCAATATTCCATATTTAACGATCTTGCCAGCATTATATACCCTAAAGAATAATCTTCCCCTCCAAGGTACGATCCCTTCATCTAGTGATAATTGCTGATGAGGTTTGTAAATATTTATAAATTTAGGCACAAAATAATCTAGTACTGGTCTCACTTTGCAAAGTCTATCTGATTCATTTACGATATCCGCATTATTATTGAAGTGCCAAGCTTTCCATATCTGTCGGAACCTGTCTCTCGTCATCGTTTTACCAAAATATGGCGTCTCCGTCCATGGCTCCGTGGTCCAATAGTCATCTCTTCTATCTTTGCGCACCTGTCCCATGAGAACAATTAACCCTAAAAACTTCTTCATCTCTTGAGGGGTTATATCTTTCCACTTTAGGCTTTTTTTTGAAAGTTTGAAATTATTCCTATTTTGATTATAATACCTGTTTGACTCCTCTACAAGAAATTCAAAAAAATCATCTCCGATAAATAATTTCACGGCATCTTCTATATTATTTATAACAGCATCTGTGTTTAATCCTTGATGCCCTAAAAAATCTTCTAAGACCGGTGGATTATCAACATGCGACCATTCTTCTCTCCCGCCTTCTATATCTGACTCTGAGTCAGAGCTGGAGCTCGAAATTCTTCGTCGCCTCAATGTCCTGGGATGCACCATTACTTCATCATCACTAGAATCTTCATCACTTGTACTCGCATTTTCAAGATCGCTATCACAAGAATAATTGGACAACTTGTCTGCACAAAACTCATCATCACTATAGTCTGAATGCTGCGACATTCTAGGTTAAAGCAAATAAAAATAATACTAACTGAAAATAGCGGTACTCCGATAGATATCTGATATAAAAAAATAATTATTATGCGAACACTTTGCGGAACGATTTTATTTTATTTGGTTAAAAAATTCTATATGAATGTCTTTATCACAATATATTTAAATATTTAAACACGTAATAATATTCACAAAACTCAAAACTAAAGACGTCCGGACACAAGAAGTATTTCTCAATAACTATTCTCTTTGCATGGTGAGATATCCAGGGATATCGGTTATAAAATGAGAAAACAATACATTGGTACCCTAACGGTATTGTACTCGACCAGCGCCATAAAGTGTTCTCTACTTACAAGGGATTTTTATGATACCTATTACCCCAATGGGTATGAAACGGTTCGCATACGCAGGTAGGTATCTTTGTGAACGGCAAACAAACAAATATTTGGTAATACGCAGTTACAATCGGCCCGAGTTTACACGTTTCCCGCACTCCACCGCAAATCTATATGAACCGAGTTAAGACGGCTCCCGCGGAGTACGCGCAATTCACGCGAGCCGACTTAACTCGTTTCCCGCAATCCAAGTGTTAAGCAACTTTATTCTACATATATAAAAGGCTAAGTTGACTTGCGCATGTGCAATACATATAAAGCTCTCACTGGCGCCGATCGCACGTGTGTGTGTGTGTGTGTGTGTGTGTGTGTGTGTTTCCACTTGTCATTGTGGATCATGTATTTGGTTGACACTTCTATTATAGAGAATAGGGATATTAAAATATTTCTTCTAATTAATTTTATTTCAATGTGCATGAATTCGTGCATCGTGCCACTAGTTACCATAGAATTGTTGATACCTTGCAGATCATGTGGCTGTTGGTGGTTTCCTTCCTTGTTCTTGCATTTTGAAGGTCAAGGGGATTTCTTATGTCCCAGTGTGTTGTACCTGTTGTTCGTACATTCTATATAGTTATTTTGTTTGTAATGTGATAATTTCAGCAGATGAAAATGCTATGCTTCCACTGCTTTGCCATCTCCTCCATCATGTTTTCTAACTATTTTTTTTTCTTTTTGTGGTAAAAATCACATTATGTGAGATCTACTCTCTTTAAAAAAAGTAAGTGTTCCTTATAATTATGAGCATAATATTGTACAGGAAATATATAGGACTTATTCATCTTGTATAACTAAATCTTTATACTATTGTATAGCAACTTCCATGTCCATTTCCTCCCAAGCCCCAGTCAACCACCATTCTACTTTCTGTTTCTATGATTTAAAATTTTTTTAATTGATTTCAGAGATGAAGGGAGAGGGAGAGAGAGATAGAAACATCAATGATGAGAGAGAAACATTGATAGGCTGACTCCTGCATGCCTCACTCTAGGGGTCGAGCCTGCAACCTGGGCATGTGCTCTGACCAGGAATAGAACCACGACCTCCTGGTTCATAGGTTGACGCTCAACCACTGAGCCTCGCCAGCTGGGCTGCTTCTATGACTCTGACTACACTAGAAACCTCATATAAGTGGAATCATGCAGTATTTATCTATGACTAGCTTATTTGACATACGTGATATCCTCTAGATTCAGCCATGTTGCCATATTTGACAGGATTTCATTTTCCTGGCTAAATAATATTCCATTTTATGTATGTGCATTTTACTTATCTATTCATCCATTGATGGACATATACATTCCTTTAACAGTTGGGCTCCTGTGAATAATGCTGCAATAAATATCGGAGTGCAAGAATGTTTTTGAGATTTTGATTTCAATTCTTTTGGATAAATACTCAAATCTGAAATTGGTGGATCATACGTTAGTTCTATTTTTTAACATTTTGAGGAACCTTCATACCATTTTCCGTAGCAGCTGCATCGAAATTTCTACCAGCAGTGTACAGCGTTCCAATTTTTCCACATCTTCACCAACACTTTTTTTGTTTTTTCATAATTGCCATCCTAACAGGTGTAAAGCATTATCTCACTGGCTTTGATTTGTATTTTTCTTTTGCCATTAATTTCAAGTTTTGTTTTATGTTTGGCAAATGATTTGTATAATTTCAGTCTTCTTAAATTTGCTTAAATTTGTTTTGTTATCTAATAAGTGATTTATTCTGGAGAATGTTCTGTATGTACTTGAGAAGAATGTGTATTCTATTATTGTTAGGTAGAATGTTTCCTTAAATCCATTTGGTTTACAGTGTTATTCAAGTTCTCTAATTTCCTATTGATCCTTTGTATTTTTTTCTGTTATTGAAAGAGGCATAGTAAAGTTGCCGACTATTATTGTGTTGCCCTGTATTTCTCCCTTCATTTCTGTCAGAGTTTGCTTCATATATCATGTACTCAGATGTTGGATGCCTATCCTAATATATAAAAACCCGGGGTCTGTAAAGACCTAACAGACTACAGGTCCCTCCCCCCGGCCCTCAGGCTCCATTGATCAGGGGATGGCTAACGGGGGAACCAGGGTCAACTCAGGCTCCAATGAATCTGTAGCAGCAGTGACTGGTGAGCGGGGGCGGAAGGCAGACCGCTTGGTCCCTCCCCCGGCCCGCAGGCTCCCATTGATCAGGGGATGACTAACAGGGGGGGGACTGGCGAGCAGCTGGAAGGCAGGCCTCTTGGTCCCTCCTCCTGGCCCTCAGACTCCAATTAATCGGTAGCCGAGGTGGAGCGGAACTGGGGACTAGCTTTCTTAGTAGTCCTGTAGGTTCAATCTCCAGTGGACAGGCCAGGCAGCAATGGACCAGCGCCTCCGGCACGATCCCTACAGCCCTGCCGGCCTCCTGGAACTTGGCCTCGGGCACTGCAACTGCTTCTCCTCCATAGACGCTCCACAAGGAAGAAAGGATACCGCCAGCAGCGGCAGGGGTGACCAGCGGTGACTGACTGCTCTCCCTGTGCTTCCTCCAGGTCACTTGAGCCGGCCCCCGCCTGCCCCACTCCATATGAAGTGTGATCACTGCACTTGGAAGGAATGTAGTAAAAAAACCAAAACTGATAACCACTAGAATGCTGCAATCAACATCCAGAGTCCAGCTCAGGAGAACGGAGAGAAGGGAGAATTCCATAAGGTGGCCGATGCCATGATATTTCTGAGTGACTGCCTGGCATGTGACAGTTGTGTGACCACAGAGGAAGGAGTCCAAGTTTCTCAACAGAACACCAAGGACTTCTTCTGTGTTCTGAACCTTAATAAGAAATGTGATACCTCGCAGCACAAGGTGCTGGCAGTGTCCGTGTGCCTTATTTTGCTGGTAAATTCAGCCTCAGTGTCATTGATGCATCCAGAAGGCTCTGCAGCTTTCTCAAATGCCTTTGGGCGCACTGTCTTTGACATGAAGATAGCTGTGGGCTTCAGCATCCTGGAGAGTCAGAAGGAATTTGTGTGTCAGTACTGCCAGCACCATGAGGAAGAGCCCCGGCTACCCATGCTGACCTCTGCCTACCCCGGCTGGGACCAATATGCAGAGCGTGTGCTGGGTCACCCCATCACCCCCACCTCTGCATGGCCAAGTCTCCCCAGCAGATCATGGGCTCTTTGGTGAAGAATTACTTCAGCAGATAACAGAACCTGTCCCCAGACAAGATTTTCCACGTCATTGTGGCCCCGTGTTTTGACAAGAAACTGGAGGCCCTTTGCGAAGATGTTCCCACAGCTTCACACAGTTCCCAGGGTCCTGACTGTGTGTTAACCTTAGGTGAAATTGTCCAGATAATGGAGCAAAGTGACATCGCCTTGAATGATGCCGCTGTGGACACGCTGTTTGGAGACATGAAGGAGAAGGAGGTGAGGCTCCACGAGGGTGCTAGCTCTGACAGGTACCTGGTGCACATCTTGAGGCACATGGCCAAGGAACTGTTCAACGAGGACGTGGGAGTGCTCACCTACCGCACTCTGAGGAACAAAGACTTCCAGGGAGGTCACCCTTTGAAAAGGACAAAGAGGTTCTGCTACGCTTTGAAGCTGCTTACGACGGCTTTTGGAACATCCAGAGTGGTCCTGAAGCTGTAGAGGGGCAAGTTCCCCTGCCCCTTCGTGGAAGGTCCTGGCCTGCTCCAGGCATGCCTAAGCGGCAGGGACCAGGGCCTGGCCCAGGCAGACGACGGGTGTGCAGATAGGGCGCTGCGGTGGCAGATGGAAGGCCTCTATGCTGCCATCCCGGTGTGGCCCCCGGAAACTAGCACCCATGTGCAGGAGCTATACCAGGAGTGGCTGGGGCGGTGGGGGGGAGGGGCGGGGGGGGGCGACTCCCCCTGGGCCCAGGTGGCCCTGCACACTGCCTAGCAGGGCCCAGGGCAGCTTGCCAGGATATCAAGTGGTAAAGGTCCAGCAGACGCCTGGCCTGCAGGCCGCCTGAAGAGGGGTGTCAGACATGTGAAGGAAAGGCTTAGCATCTCTGTCATTGGTTTGGTATTCAGAATTCCCTGCTCCTCATCTGTCAGCTCCCTCCCTCTGAGGAGCGCTGTCGTCGTCACACGGATGCAACTGTAATATTGTATCTCGAGAGGATTGCCCCAATGTACGTATCCTTTTATTCGACGATGAAAAAATCCCAAAGGACGAGAATGGAGACAGACTACTATCCTTTAGGCTTAAAAAAACCCCGGAAGTGTCCTGCGAAGAGCTGAGACTTGGTTCTATTCACTTGCCTCACAGAGATTGGATGAGGAAATGGCCCAGTTTGGCCCTGACTTTACCCACTTATGTTACTCTTGAAGGTGTCTTTGCCACATTGTGAATAAACTGCCACCTTTTGGAATAGGGGCTCTTACGAAAGTCTGCATTCCCAACTTTTTTTGAAACAGATCTATGTTCTGCAACTGTGGCCACCGTCCTGAAATCAGGTCCTGTTGCTGGGAATCAGGAGGCACTGGAGTGGAGCCCCCCCGCCCCCCAGCATGCCCTTTTACATTCAGGGATTGAGCTGAACTCACTTTGGGGGAGGCCTGGCAAGGGAGACAGGTGTCACAGATGGAAGGATGGAGAATGGAGAGGCAGACACCCTGCTCGGTCCCTCCCTGGGTGGGGTCAGGCAGATGAAGGCCAGCCAACCCACCTCACAATTGGGTGAGATAGCCTCCTCTGTGTCCACCTCTCGCCCCGTGGGCCCAGCCACTCCCCTCAGCTCTGGGCAGCCCTCTGCGTTCCATTTTCACTCTAAGTGAGAAGGGAGAGAGCAGTTGGCCCACAGACAACTATACAGAATGATAGGGCTCATGGCTGGTGAGCGCAGTGGCAGTGGTGGGAGCCTCTCCTGCCTCCATGCAATGCTAAGGAGCAGTGAGCTGAGTGGTAAGGAGCAGTGAGCAGGTGGGTGGTAAGAAGCAAGGGATCCTGGACTGCGAGAAGGATTTCCAACTGTCGACTTAGGCCCACAGGGAATGGGACTAAGTTGGCAGGCAGACATCCCCTGAGGGGTCCTGGACTGCAAGAGGGTGCAGGCTGGGCTGAGGGACACCCCCCCAGTGCACGAATTTCACGCACCAGGCCTCTAGTGTATTTATAATTGATAAGTCTTTCTGGTAAATTGAAGCTCTTATCATTATAGTGGGGCCCAGTGCACAAAATTGTGCACCTTGAAAGGAACTGTGGTTCGCGAGGCTGCAGTGGGCACAGGGGCGGGTTTCGGCCCATCCCTCTGCGCCCCTGCCTGTCCCTCCCACAGTGGCCCCCAGTCCCCTCTCTGCCGGCAGTCCCGCTCCAGGCACCACCGCTCGCACCTGCTGATGGCATGGAGCGATTGGGTCCGGTGCCAGCAGTGGGTGTGAGCAGCAGTTGCTGCCCAGATCACCCCTCTGGAGCAGGGGCAGGTGGAGAAGCCCTTAGGGGCCATCGGGGCCGGTAGCTGTAGCTCGAATCCGCTGATGGTGCCGAGTGATCGGGACTGGCACAGGGCACCAGCAGTGGGTGCAAGCAGCGGCTCCGGCACCGTCTGTGGGTGCGAGCGGGGCCAGCGCCCGTAGCGGGTGCGAGCTCCAGGTGGGACCGCGGGGTGCAGGAGCAAACAATTTTCAGTAATCACCAGAGGCTCACCCAGATGACAACGACTGGCATCCCGCCTTGGTCTGGCACCCCCACTCAACCTGCTCCACCATTCCCCCGCAGCCGACGCCCGCCAGGTTCCACCCTCTGCCACCTGCTGCCGACGCCTGTCATGTTCCGCGCGTGCCTCCTGGTGGTCAGCGCACGTCATAGCGACCGGTTGTTCGTTGTTCCACCGTTTGGTCTTTTTGCATATTAGGGTTTTATATGTATATATAAAACCTCTTTTCGCCCACCCCCGCCTCTGACCTCAGGTCTTTTCCATCCTATTGTCTGTGTCCATGGATTATGCATATCCTATCCTATATAATAAAAGGCTAATATGCAAATTGTCCCCTTGGCAGTTTGACCGGGAGACCGGAGGTTCAATCGCTTGCTATGACATGTGCTGACCACCAGGGGGTGGCGCAGAACATGGTGGGTGACCAGCGGCGGCGGCAGGGCACTGGGGGAGTGGGGGGAGGAGGCAGGGAGGCCGGGAGGCGGGGAACCGCATGGTGGCGGCACGGAGGCGGTGAGGGAAGAAGGAGGTGGGGAGGCCGGGAGGTGTGGAACCTGATTGGCCCTGATCGCCAACCAGGCCTAGTGACCCTACCTGTGCACGAATTTCGTGCACTGGGCCACTAGTAGGCATATAAGTTCTTTGGTTATCTTTTCCCACCCCGCCTTCCCTCTGAGATCCACTGTCTGTACCATGCTTCTATGCCTCTGAACCTATTTTGTTCATCTGTTTATTTTGTTCATTAGATTCCACATATGAGTGAGATTATGTGATACTTATCTTTCTCTTACTTAGCCTGTGTGTCTTTACTAGTAAGTCTAAAGTAAGTCTTTTGTAGACAGCATAATTAGATCTTGTTTTTTCTTAAATCCATTCAGCCACTTTATTTTGATTGGAGAACTTATCTTTAAAATTTAAAATAATTATTGATAAAAAAAGGACTTGGCTATTTAATGTATCTCAATTAAATATTTCTAGTTATAGTTATTATTTATGCTTTTATTTTTAATTTCTATACTAGAAAAAGTGTGTTTTGTACCACTTTTAGAGTATTATGGTATTCTTTATTTGTCTATATACAGGGTGGGGCAAACGTAGGTTTACAGTTGTTCATATGAAAAATTATACAATAACTAAAATGAACAATACAAGAATAAAATCTGTGTTTCATGTGCTCAGAACTGTAAACCTACGTTTGTCCCACCCTGTATTTACCTTTACCAGGTTGCTTTTATACTTTCATATACTTTTGTGTTGCTGTTTAACTCCATTTCATTTCAACTAGAACAATACCCTTTATCATATCTTGTAATGGCAGCTCTACATTGATGAATTTCCTCAACATTTGTTTATCTGAAAGTCTCTCTCTCTCCATTTTTTGAAGGACATTTTTGCTGTATAGAGTATTTTTGTTTGGCAATAATTTTCTTTTATGACTTTTAATATATCATTCCATTCCCTTATGTTCTACAAAACCTCTGATGAGAAATCTATTAATAGTCTTATTGGGGCTCCCTTTTATGTGATGAGTCACTTTTCTCTTTTTGCTTTCAAAATTCTGACTTTGTACTTGAATATTGACAATTTAATTATAATGTGGCCTGCTGGGGATTTCTTTGATTTCATCTTTTTTAGTCTGTTTGAGCTTCTTGGATCTGGTTATCTATTTTTCTTTCTCCAGATTTTGGAAGTTTTCAACCACTATAATATTTATGTACCTTTCTCTCTCTCTTCTCATTCTGAGATGCCTATAATATGAAGAGCAAGCATGTCAAACTCAAAGGCTAACATGGGCCAAATAGACAATATTTAAGTTTATGTGGGCTTCAAAAAACCAAAAACTTCAATTTTCATAGAAATGTAGGTTTATTTCGATAGAGACATGCTGAATACAAAGGGCTGAAATAAATGAGTAATCGTTAACATAAAATAATAGAACATTTTAATAAAAATTAATATTTTTTCTTAAACATTAACTTACCAGACACTGAATAAATGCAAAATTAATAAGCATAATGCAAATAATCCTATTTTTCTTGTTCTCCGAAAGTGAAATATTTCCTGTTGTGCACACCAAACAAGTCAGTACAAGACTAATGACGTGGAAATTGGCTGCTAAAATATTCACTGCTAGTATTAGTGAAGAGAAATGGTGCGCTTGTGCATAAGGCGTGTAAGGGAAATGAATGCAACATGATTATAGTAATCAGCCATTAGCGAATGTTGTAGTTCATTATTAATTATGTATAACAGGATATTGTAAAAATTAAGTTATGAAATTTTTATTAAAATGTTTCTTACATACCATTATATTGTCTGGGCCGCAAAAAATACTCGTCATGGGCTGCATGTGGCCTGTGGGCCGTGTGTTTGACATGCTTGATGAAGAGTGATTCATGTGTCCCTTAAGTTCCATAGGCTTTCTTCACTCTTTTTCATTCTTGCTCCTGTTTACTCTTCTGACTGGATAATTTCAAATGACCTTTCATCAAGTTGGCTGATTCTTTGTTCTCCTTGATCAAGTCTTCTGTTGAACCCAGCTATTGAATTTTTCAGGTCAGATTTTGTATTATTTAGCTCCCAAACTTTCTTTTTTATATTTTCTGTCTCTTGACATTCTCATTTTGTCCGTGTGCCATTTTCTCAAACTCATTGAAAATCTTTATGATAGTTATTTTAAAAAATTTTGTCAGATCATTCATATACCTTCATTTCTTTAGTGTAAGTTTCTGGAACTTCATTTTTTCCCCTTCAACTGGACCTTCTTTTTCTCTTTTCATGTTTCTTTTACCTTGTGTTGGTATCTGCACATTTGAAGAAATAGCCGTATCTCCTAGTCCAGTGGTCGGCAAACTCATTAGTCAACAGAGCCAAATATCAACAGTACAATGATTGAAATTTCTTTTGAGAGCCAAATTTTTTAAACTTAAACTATATAGGTAGGTACATTGTTATTAACTTAATTAGGGTACTCCTAAGCTGGCCTTTGCTAAAAACGTCCTCAATCTGATTGAGGTACGTTTGCTGAGATCGATCCCTTCCAACTCTCCCGTCCACACTCGTCTTGTATACTTGTTTCGTCTATCTCTTTTCTGAAAACCGACTTCTGCACATGGGCAACAAAGTTTCAATCGCAGTGTGCGTGCGCGCACGCATGTGGTATTTTGTGGAAGAGCCACACTCAAGGGGCCAAAGAGCCGCATGTGGCTCGCGAGCCGCGGTTTGCCAACCACTGTCCTAGTCTATATGCACTGGCTTTGACTGGGAAAGACCTTCACCAGTCATTCCAGCTAGAGATTTTGGGGGCCCGTGGTTGTATTTTCTCTGGACTTGTATTTATAGATTTGTAATTAGAAGGATTTGTACCAACAAATCTTTTTCCAGGCCCTCATTATCAGGAGGAAAGCCTTAAATTGTGTGTCTCCTCCCAATTGTGCAAAGCCATGTTAACTGTATCAACACACCAACTGCTTTTCCTTTGTTCTTAGCTGCCACCAGGCATCCAATTTTTTCTGGTTTCATCAGTACTAATTAGTGAGCTGAGACAGAAACCAGTACTTTATGTAGTTCTCTGTGATTCTGGAATATTGTATACACTAGAGGACCGGTGCACGAATTCGTGCACCAGTGGGGTCCCTAAGCTTGGCCTGCGGGATCGGGCCGAAATTGGCTCTCCGACATCCCCTGAGGGGTCCCAGATTGTGAGAGGGCACAGGCCAGGCCAAGGGACTCCACCGGTGCACGATCGGGGCTGGGGAGGGACATGGGAGGTTGGCCAGCCGGGGAGGGACCGCAGGAGGGCTCCAGGGCATGTTTGGCCTGTGTTGCTCAGTCCTGATTGGCCAGACCCAGCGGCAAGCTAACTTACCAGTTGGAGCTCTGCCCCTGGTGGTCAGTGCACATCCTAGCAACTGGTCAACCGGTCGACTGTCTGCACGTCATAGCGAGCGGTCGAGCAGCCTTAGCATATCATTAGCATATTACTTTTTGATTGGTTGATCGGCTGACCGGACACTTAGCATATTAGGCTTTTATTATATAGGATGCTTCACTCTCTTTTTTCACCTGCTGGAGAAGTTGTAGGATAGGATGATTTTTCTTGGTGTTGATCTCTGCCAGCTTAGGGGAGGGGTTTATGTAAAGTGAAATTGTTGTTTTTACCTTTTTCAGTGCAACTGTTCTGACTTTGTCATTGTCTAGGGCACTGTAGCATCTTAACACATTTCGTACCGCATAGAAATCTCTAAGACATCCGCCAGGAACCGCACGTTTTTGGGCAAACTGCACGTTATTTAAATCATCATAACTACAGATCATAATGCACTTTAGGTGTTGTTTTTCAATAATTATAACATTTTTCTTTACAAAAACAAACAATTAAAGTTCCTAGTACTTTTTTAACGTATGGTACTGCGTAAAACATTTTCCTCTATGAAGAGGGACCAAACAAAATTTAGGTAAGTATCTAGATTCGCTCCTTTTTCCATGGGCGGCACAAACTCTTCAGGCTCTCGTAGGAAATTTTTTCTTTCCACTCGCTGGAATACACATAGGTTCATGCTGCTTCATATCACCTGACAACCTTTTGGGTGGATCTTTACAAGGTGCTCTCCTTGCACCCCCAGGGGAAGGGCTGGACAGATTTGTCTCTGGTTCTGGAGAGCCTTCATTATTGTCATCCGTTATCCAGTCTCTCGCCACCGATAGCAGAAACTATTTATACTTCACTTTTGCTTGTGGATTGAGGACGTTGTACACTCTAAATGAATTGAAAAGTCCACAGTTTATAAGGTACAGCACTACTTTTTTTTTGTCCATTTCATCGTTTTCCTTAGAATGGAACAACATGAAAGGAAGTGTATCAGTTTCGTTGGTTTCCTTCCTTTTTCTGAGAGAGGGCATTTCTAAAAGCGCCAGGAACTTGAAGACGAAGACTATTCGAATGACCAAAATACAATGTAACTGCAATGCTTTATGGGTTCGTGCAATTATATAGTTTTTCGTAGATTGACCTGCACGGTTTCCACCAATGAGATCGCTTCATTCGATGTGGACAAGACAGTGTGTTGACATCTAAGGTCCATACAGATGGCGCGCGAAACACAAGAAAGCTCGTGAGCGGTACGAAAGGTGTTAACTGGGATGTGGAATTCTCATAAAGCTATTTTGGTCCATGTATCATTGTTAACTTAGTATTTCCTTGGGAGAAAAAGTGCTGGGATTTCCTTTTCTGATATCTTGTGATGTCACTTCTTTAACTTTTTAACTGTGACATATTTGCAGAAAAATGCAAATATCATGTATACAGCTTGATGACTTTTTTTTACAAAGTGACCAGACCCATATGAATTTGTGTCCATAATGCCATCATATTCAAAAGACAATTTAGTTGCATATAAAACTCTGTTAGACATTCTTTTCCCTTCAAGGCTTTGAAAATCTTACTCCATTGTCTTTTTGCATCAGTCAAACTTGTTGAAAAGTCTGATGTCAATCTGATTCTTTTTACTTTATTTGTTCTTTCTAGCCTCTTATACTTTGATATTTCTAAGTGAATATGTCTAGATAACACTTTTGGTGGTGCCACTCTTTATTTTTAACATCACAATTGCATTGATGATTTTGCCACAAATTAAACAATATCACATGTGCCATGTTAACAACAGCAAAATTAACCAGATGTTCAAGGGTATCAATCGGGAAGGTGACAGTACCAGTAAGCTCACTAGCTCCAGTACTGTTACTGATATTATTAATATCAATAATGTTAGGAACAAACATCTTCATTCTACCACTTCCTGGCTATATTAACTTGAGCAAGGCAGCCTCTCTGAGCCTCTGTATCTAGTCTGTAAAATGGGAATAATAATAATAACAATTATAAATACCTGTAGGGTTGTAGTGAGCATGAAATGAGATAATGTATTGTTGAGCAGGAGGCCAGCCAAATAGTGAGTACTTCTTGAACGATTCTTACTAAAAATTAGTATAGGTCTTTCTAATCCACATTGTAATGCAAAAATACTTAGCAAAAGAAGACCACAATGAAAATATGAAAAGTGAATAAAATACTAACTGTCCTGCCCTTCAATGAGTTTGTTATTTTGTTCTGGGCTAAGTGTCTTCAGTGATGAACTAAAATTGAAGTTTATTTTTTAGGTGGATGAGAGGGGGCAGTCAAGATATATCTTACCATTACATTTGTCTTACTGTGATATTTATGCCTGCATCTGTCAGTTTTAGATTATAAACTTCTAAAGCATAAAGGATCATGTATTTACATTTTTGGTTGATTACAGTGGGTAAGATAAAACCCTTTTTGTATTACAAAAGTGATTCCTAATTTAAGAAGATTGTTATGGTAATTTAGAGCAAAGTTGATTTACTCTTGAAACATTCTCAAGTGACTTTAAGGTTCTAGTTGCTTCTCTTAAAGGCATTTACAAAAAGCCCAGTTTTTAAAATGCTTCTAAGAGAGCTATCAGTTTTTTTTCCTGGCATTATGTGAAAATACGTGTTTTAGCTATTGTATGAGTTATAGTCATAAGGAATTTTCAAAGCGCGGTTGCAAAGAATATTGATATTTTTAGAAAAAATGGGTAGATTTTCAGGGCTCAGATACATGAATGTTATAAGTGAGAGGCAGTCAAATTAATGCATTTTTGTGTATGTTTGAGAGGGTGTGATATCTTTTGAAAGGGTTTTGTTTTTCATTTGAAAAGCTAATGCAATTATTTTTGGCAATAATTGTTTTACCAGAAATACATTTGGATTTTATATCATGTCTCTGTTTATTAGACCGCGAGGAGATAATGAAATAGAGGTTAACAACCTTCTCAGTTTGAGTGCTATTAACAGTACTGAAATGATAAAAAATAGGTGGATACATTCAGATGTCCAATAGACATATGAAAAAATGCTCAACATCAGTAATCATCTGAGAGATGCAAATTAAAACATCAATGAGATATTACCTCACATCTGTCACAATGGTTATCATCAATAAATCAACAAACAGCAAGTTCTTGGGAGGATGTCGAAAAAAGGGAACCCTCGTGCACTGTTGGTGGGAATGCAGACTGGCACAGCCACTATGTAAAACATTATGGAGTTTTCTCATAAAATTAAAAATAGAACTACCATTTGACCCAGCGATTCTATTCTGGGACTATACACTCAGAATCCTGAAACATCAATCAGAAAGAATATATGTACCCTGTGTAAACAGCCCAAGCAGTGGTAGGTACATTTACACAATGGAATACTACCTGGTTGTAAAAGAAGAAGGAACTCTTACCTTTTTGTGATAGCATGGGTGGACCTGGATATTATTAGGGCTAAGTAAAGTAGGCCAGTAAGAGAAAGAGAAATACCATATGATCTCACTTATATGTAGAATCTAATGAACAAAATAAACTGATGAACAATAGTATCAGAGGCATGGAAACATGGAACAGACTTACAGCTCTCAGAGCGAGGGCACTGGATGAAAGAAGTTGAAGAGATTAGCCAAAGAACATATATGCCTAACCCATAGACACAGGTAAGAGTGTGGTGATGGCCAGATGGAAGGGGATCAGGGAATGGGGACATCTGTAATAGTGTCAACAATAAAAATAAATTAAGGCAGATAGAAGAGAAAGAGAAATCTACCAGTATATGAAAAGATAATTTTTATTTCCTTAACCTGAGCAGTAGTAATCTTAAGGCCTTTAAAAATTATAAAAGACAAGATGTTTTTGTATTTTCAGGGCTAGTTGGAATATTTGTAGATAGCTCAATTTTATAAGCTAATCCAACAAGCATTGAAATCTACCCTGCCCATGTGCAGAATGCTGTGGTATGTTCCATGGGAGATATAAAGATAAAACAGACTGTCCCTAATATTAAGAAACTAGAGGCCTGGTGCACAAAATTCGTGCATGGGCTGTGTGTGTCCCTTAGCCTGACCTGCACCCTCTCCAATCCGGGAGCCCTCAGGGGATGTCCTACTGATAGCTTAGGCCCGCTCCCCGTGGTTCTCTGCTCTCTGCGGGGCCTGCCTGCTCCACACCGCAGTGAATGCCAAGCAGGCCATTCTGGGTGCTCCCTGCAGGCGGCACTTGCTTGCTCCCAGGTTGCCGTGCGACGGCCAAGCAGGCCATGCAGTGCTGGAGCTGCCTCCTTCCTGCTGTCAGTCTTCTGCCGGGGTCAGCCCCAGCAGTCCAGGGGTTCCCAAAGGTGTGGACGGAGTCAGCGAAGAATGGTTTACACGGAGACAGCGTTCAGAACTCTCTAGCTCTCTTTAGTCTCTGTGGATCTTTCATTCTTCGCCGACTCTGTCCACACCTTTGGGAACCCCTGGGCCTCTGGGGCTGGACCCCGGCAAGTCTCCACGGAGGCGATGAGGTTAATTTGCATACTCAATCCTGATTGGCTGGTGGGCATCACAAAGGTATGGTCAATTTGCATCTTTCTCTTTTATTACTGTGGGTTTACCATGTAATAGGAGAGACAACACATATGTGCAAGTTACTATAACATAAGATAGACGGTGAAGTATTAAAAAATACTTTGTTTCTAAATGTTTATATTTCAGGCAAAATAAGAAAAATAATCAGTGTGTAAAATCAACTATATTAAATTGTAAAGGAAAACTGTACACACATGGAAAGCAATAATTAACTGTATAATATGCTCGGTATCATTTTCAACTAGGCTCTCCAAGCATGGCCGCTGATAGAAAAGAGGACATGTTGGCATGGTCACGCAGGAGGAGGACTCCACACAGACCCGAAAGAAGGGGTAAGAGCGAATAACAAGTAAATGGAAATTCTTACAGATGACTGTGTTTGGATAGAAAGTATGTCAAAGATTATCATATTCCAGAATATTTTGATTTTGGTTTTCTTTTTTTTTTAAATTATCTTTTTTGTTTGTTAGTTTATTGTCTTAAGCTTTACATATGTCTCGTTTTTCCCAAACTGACCCCCCCCCCCCAACCATTCCCACCAGGGCAGGCCCCTACTGCCCCAGAGTCTGTGTCCATTGATTATGCCAGTTGTTCTCAACCTTCTGGCCCTTTAAATACAGTTCCTTATGTTGTGACCCAACCATAAAATTATTTTCGTTGCTACTTCATAACTGTAATGTTGCTACTGTTATGAATCATAATGTAAATATCTGATATGCAGGATGGTCTTAGGCGACCCCTGTGAAAGGGTCGTTCGACCGTCAAAGGGGTTGTGACCCAAAGATTAAGAACCACTGGATTATGCTAACATGCATGCATACAAGTCCTTTGGTTGCTCTCAAAACCCCGCACCTCCCCTGCCATTTGTCTCTGGATCTATTTTTGTTCACCAAATTATGTTGATCATTATATCCTACATATGTGTGAGATGATGTGATATTTATCTTTCTCCGACTGGCTTATTTCACTTAGCATAATGCTCTCCATTTCCATCCATGCTGTAGCAAATGGTAAAAGTTCCTTCTTTTTTATAGTGGCGTAGTATTCCATTGTGTAGATGTACCATAGTTTTCTAATTCATCTGCTGATGGGCACTTAGGTTGTTTCCAAAGTTTAGCTATTGTTAATCATGCTGCTATGAACATAGGGGTGCATATATATCCTTTCTGATTGGTGTTTCTCGTTTCTTGGGATATATTCCTAGAAAAGTGGGATTACTAGGTCAAATGGGAGTTCCATTTATGACTTTTGAGGAAACTCCATACTGTCTTTCACAATGGTTGCACCAGTCTGCATTCCCACCAGTAGTGCTCGAAGGTTCCTTTTTCTCCCTATCCTTGCCAGCACTTGTTGTTTGTTGATTTGTTGATGATAGCAATTCTGACAGGTGTGAGATGGCATTTCATTGTCATTTTGATTTGCATCTCGGATGATTAGTGACTTTGAGCATCTTTTCATATGTCTCTCAGCCTTCTGTATGTCCTTTTTTCAAAAAGTGTCTACTTAGGTCCTTTGCCCATTTTTTGATTGGATCATGTATCTTCCTTTTGTTAAGTTATATGAGTTCTCTGTAAATTTTGGAGATTAAACCCTTATCTGAAATAGCATTGGCAAATATGTTCTCCCATGCAGTGGGCTTTCTTGTTGTTTTGTTGATGCTTTCTTTTGCTGTGCAGAAGCTTTTTATTTTGATGTAGTCCCATTTGTTTATTTTCTCTTTATTTTCCATTGCCCCAGGAGCTGTATCGGTAAACGACATATGTTTGATATTTTGCTGCCTATGGATTCTTCTAATATTTTTATGGTTTCCTCTCTTACGTTTAAGTCTTTTATCCATTTTGAGTTTATTTTTGTGTATGGTGTAAGTTGGTGATCTAGTTTCATTTTTTTTTTCATGTATCTGTCCAATTTTCCCAGGACCCTTTATTGAAGAGAGTGTCTTAACTCCATTGTATACTCTTGCCTCCTTTGTGAAATGTTAATTGAGCATAATTGATTGGGTTAATTTCTGGCTTCTCTCTTTGGTTCCATTGAACTATATGTCAGTTCTTGTGCCAGTACCAGGCAGTTTTGAGAACAGTGGCTTTGTATTATAGCTTGATATCTGGTATTTTGATTCCTCCAACTTTGTTCTTCTTTCTCAGTATTGTTGTGTCTATTCAGAGTGTTTTTTTTTATTCCAGATGAATTTTTGGAGAGTTTGTTCTAGATCTGTGAAATATTCCGTTGGTATCTTAATGTAGATTACATTGAATCTATAAGTTACTTTGGGTAGTATGGATATTTTAATGATGTTGATTCTACCAATTCATGAACATGGTATATTCTTCTATTTGTTTATATCCTCCTCTATCTCTTTTTTGAATGTCCTGTAGTTTTCCTATTAAAGGTCTTTTACTGCGTTAGATAAGTTTATTCCTAGATCTCTTAATTTTTTTTTTAGTGCAGTGGTAAATGAGCTTGTCTTTTCAATTTCTCTTTCTGTGAGTTCATTATTAGTGTATAAAAAAGCCATAGATTTCTGGGTAGTAATTTTGTATTCTGTCACATTGCCAAATTCATTTATTATGTCTAGTAGTTGTTTGGTGGAGTCTTTAGGTTTTTCCATGTACAATATCATGTCATCTGCGAATAAGAACAATTTTACCATTTCTTTTCCAGTTTGGATACCTTTCATTTCTTGTTCTTGTCTGACCGCTATGGCTAACACTTCCGAATACTTTGTCGAACAGGAGTGGTGACAGTGGGGATTCCTGCCGTTTTTTTTTTTTTTTAAATAAGTTTTTACTGTTCAGATTATTACAGTTGTTCCTCTTCCCCCCTCCAATAGCTCCCCTCCACCCGTTCCCACCCCACACCATTACCTTACCCCCCCATTGTCCTCGTCCATAGGTGTTCGATTTTTTCCATTCTTTTTCTGTACCCCCCACACCCCCTTCCCCTCAAGAATTGTCAGTCCACTCCCTTTCTATGCCCCTGATTCTTTTATATTCACCAGTTTATGCTGTTCATACGATTTTTGTTCACTTGATTTTTAGATTCACTGTTGATAGATATGTATTTGTTGTCACTTTGTTGTTCATAATTTTTATCTTTACCTTTTTCTTCTTTTTCCTCTTCTTAAAGAATACCCTTCAACATCTATACATATAAAAGCCTAAGTTACCGAATGTCCTCATGACCGAACGACCAGTTGACCGGTCACTATGATGCGCACTGACCACCAGGGGGCAGGCACTCAATGCAGGAGCTGCCCCTTGGTGGTCAGTGTGCTCCAACAACCAACCTCTCGTGGCTGGCCAATCTCCTCTGGTCCCTCCCCCTGGCTGGCCGGCCAGCCCCAATGGCCCCTATCACTGGCCAGGCCGAGGGACTTGCATGAATTCATGCAGCAGGCCTCTAGTTTCATACAATACTGGTTTGGCGGTGATGAACTCCTTTAGCTTGTTCTTAGTTGTGAAGCTCTGTATCTGACCTTCAATTCTAAATGATAGCTTTGCTGGGTAGAGTAATCTTGGTTGTAGGTTCTTGGTATTCATCACTTTGAATATTTCTTGCCACTCCCTTCTGGCCTGCACAGTTTATGTTGAGAAATCAGCTGACAGTCGTATGGGTACTCCCTTGTAGGTAACTAACTGTTTTTCTCTTGCTGCTTTTAATATTCTCACTTGGTCTTTTGGCCTTGGCATTTTAATTATGATGTGTTGGTGTGGTTCTCTTTGTATTCCTCTTGTTTGGGGTTCTCTGTGTTTCCTGGACTTGTAAGTCTATTTCTTTCACCAGGTAGGGGAAGTTTTCTGTCATTATTTCTTCAAATAGTTTTTCAATATTTTGCTCTCTCTCTTCTTCTGGCACCCCCATAATTCGGATGTTGGTACGCATGAAGCTATCCCCAAGGCTTCTTACACTATCTTCATATTTTTGGATTCTTTTTTCTTTTCCAGTTGGGTGTTTTTTGCTTCTTCGTATTTCAAATCTTTGACTTGATTCTTGGGATCCTCTAGTCTGCTGTTGAATCTCTGTATATTATTCTTTATTTCAGTTTGTGTATGCTTAATTTCTGCTTGGTCCTTTTTCATATCCTTGAGGGTTTCACTAAATTTCTCAGAGATTTCTTCAAGATTCTTGAGTAACCTTATAACCGTGGTTTTGAACTCTATATCCAGTATTTTGCTTTCATCCATTTCTTTCATTTGTGACATGTTTCATTGTCTCCACATTCTGGTTGCTTCCCTGTGTTGATAGGGTGGCTTTGTATGCTAGGTGTCCTCTAGGGCCCAGTGGCTCAGCCTCCGCAGTCAACTGACGTGGACGCTCTTCTTGCACCTTTTTGTGGGCTGTGTGCACAGTCTTGTTGTAGTTAAGCCTTGATTGCTGTTAGTATCACTGGGAGGAATTGACCTCCAGACCAATTGGCTGTGAGGACCAGTTGTGTCTACAATGGGTGACCTGCTGTGCTGGAAACACCATTATGGGGCAGGACTTGCTTCAGTGGGGCTTCGGTGCTCACTGAGTCTGCCCCCTGAGTGTGTCTCTTGTGGATCTGAAGAGTTGTAATCTGGTGTTTTCTCACTCTGACCACTGGGTACACTGGCTCTTGGATCTCCAAGGAAGAACAAAGTCAGCCACTGCTTGAGGTCACCCAGCAGGAGCTACAGAGAGATCTGCAGATTCCTCCTCTTTGTTTGTGGTTTGGAGGTGCCCAGATGAGACACAACTGTGAAGCAATGTAGGCTGCTGACTAGCCTTAGGCCTTCTTTTGGAAACTCTGGGGTTCTTTGACCCAGCTGTAGTTTTTTAGGATTTAGATTGCAAAGGCCAGGCCATTCATATGCAAAAGCTGCTGCGCATAGCTTTGGTGGGGTTGTAAATTGGGTGGGGCGGTGTCTCAGGGAATCACTGGGTGGTGCAAATAGCAATGGTTGCCTTTGGTGCTGCCAGGGATAGGTCCTGGGGTCTCTGTGTTCCGCGGCCCCATGCAGGAACAATGAATGCTTTGAGCACCTCTGAGAGAAAGCCGCCCTCGTGTTCCAGCCCGATGCCAGACAGTCCACTTTATCCCCATATGAGTCTGGGTCCCCATAGTCTGGCTCCAAACTGGAGTTCAGAGTAGTCGGGAGTTTGTATCTCCCTGCCGATTGAAAAAGACCAAAGCATACCCAGTTGCCAACACGTTTTGTGGTCCTCCGTACCTCTGCTTTTCCGCACCTCTGCACTTCCTACCAGTCTAGATGCGCTTTTCTCTTTACCTCTAGTTTTCAAAGTTTCAGTCAGCCAGCCTTCCCGTGGTTCTGGATGATATCTGTTTTGTCTTTTCTTGTAATTTTAATGTGGTTGTGCGAGGCAGCAAGTTTAGTTTACCTATGCTGCCATCTTGGTTCCTCTGGGCATTCCTGCCTTGTTCCTCAACTTAGGGAGATGGTTTTAGTTTTTGCCCATTGAGTATGATGTTGGCTGTAGGTTTATCATATATGGCCTTTATCATGTTGAGATATGCTCCCGGATTTCCCACTTTGATGAGAGTGTTTTGTTTTCTACCACAAATTGGTGTTGGATTTTGTCGAATGTTTTTTCTGCATCTTTTGATATGATTATGTGATTTTTGTCTTTCAATTTGTTTATGTGATGTATCACGTTTATGGATTTGTGAATATTGTGCCAGCCTTACATCTCTGCAATAAAATCCACTTGATCATGGTTTATGATCTTTTTAATATATTGCTGTATGTGATTTGCTAATATTTTGTTGAGGATTTTAGCATCTATTTTCATCAGGTATATTGGTCCATAATTCTCTTTCTTTGTAGTGTCTTTATCTGGTTTTGGAATTAGGATAATGCTGGCCTCATAAAAAGAGTTTGGAAGTGTTCCTCTTGGATTTTCTGAAATAGTTTGAGGAGTATAGGTGTTAGTTCTTCTTTGAATGTTTGGAAAAACTCGCCTGTGAAGCTGTCTGCAGCTGGGCTTTTGTTTGGTGGGAGTTTTTTGATTAGTGCTTCTATTTCATTGGTTGTTATTGGCCTATTCAGGTTTTTTGATTCTTCCTGATTCAGTTTTGGGATATTGTTTTTTTTAGTAATTTGTCTATTTCATCCACATTGTCCAGTTTTTTGGCATATAGTTGTTCATAGTATTTTCTTACCAACCTTAGTATTTCTGTGTTGTCAGTGGTTGCTTCTCTACTTTTGTTTCTGATTTTATTTATTTGGGTCCTCTCTGTTGTTTCTTGCTGAATCTGGCAAATGCCTTATCAATTTTGTTTATTCCTTCAAAAAACCAGCTCTTGGTTTCGTTGATTTTTTTCGTCTCTATGTTATTTATTTCTGCTCTAATTTTTATTATTTCCTTCAAACTACTTACTCTGGGCTTGTCTTGTTCTTTTTCTAGTTGTTTAAATCAGGGGTCCTCAAACTATGGCCCTCGGGCCACATGCAAATACAAATATTGTATTTGTTCCCGTTTTGTTTTTTTACTTCAAAATAAGATATGTGCAGTGTGCATAGGAATTTGTTCATAGTTTTTTCTTTAAACGATAGTCCAGCCCTCCAATGGTCTGAGGGACAGTGAACTGGCCCCCTGTTTAAAAAGTTTGAGGACCCCTGGTTTAAATCATAGGGTTCAATAGTTTAGTCCTGATTTTTTTTTTTTTACTATATTTGTATTGATTTCAGAGATTAAGGGAGAGTGAGAGAGAGATAGAAACATCAATGATGAGAGAGAATCATTGATTGGCTGCCTCCTGCACACCCCACACTGGGAATCGAGCCCACAAACCTGGCATGTGCCCTTGACTGGAATTGAACCTGGAACCTTTCAGTCCTTAGGCCAACGCTCTTTCCTGAGCAAAACCAGCCAGGGATGATTATTCTTGGTTGTTTTTTTGTTTTGTTTTGTTTTTGAAGTATGCCTGTAGTTTTATGAACTTCCCTCTCAGGACTGCTTTTGCTGTGTCCCAGAGATTTTGGCTTGTTGTGTGTACATTTTCATTTGTTTCTAGGAAGTTTTTTATTTCTTTCTTGATCTCGTTTGTAATTCATTCATTCTTCAATAACATGCTATTTAGCCTCCATGTGTTTGAATGTTTTGGGGTGTTGTTACTATAGTTGATTTCTAATTTCATTCCACTGTGATCTGAGAAGATGCTCGATATGATTTTAGTCTTCTTGAACTTGTAGAGACTTCTTTTGTGACCAACATCTAGTCTATGTTTGTTAATGATCCTTGTGCACTTGAGAAGAATGTATATTTTGCTGTGTTGGGGTGAAATATTCTATAAATGTCAATTAAATCTATTGTGTCCTTTGGAGTCCCTGTTTCCTTATTAAGATTTTGTCTGGAAGATCTATCCAGTGAAGTCAGAGTGGTGTTAAATTCTCCTACGATTAATTGACAACCTCTCCATTAAAGTCCTCTAGAAGTTTTTTTTATATATTTAGGTGCTCCTATATTGGATGCATGTACGTTTATCAGGGTTATATCCTCCTGTTGGATTGATCCCTTTAGTATTATGTAGTGACCTTTTTTGTCTCTTTTGATGGCCTTCATTTTAAATTCTATTTTGTCGGATATGAGTTTTTCTTCTCCAGCCTATTTTTCCTTTCCAATTGCAGGGAAAAATTTTTTCCAACCCTTGACTCTCATCCTGTGTCTGTCTTTTGTTTTGAGATGGGTCTCTTGTACACAGCATATAGTTGGGTCATGTTTTTGTATCTATTTAGCTACCCTACGCCTTTTGATGGGAACATTTAATGCATTTACATTTAGGCTTTTTATTGATACGTACCTATTTATTATCATTTTCATTCTGTATGGCTATGTTTCTCTGTTTCTTATTTTAATTATAGCAGTCCCTTCAGTATTTCTTGTAATGCTGGCTTGATGGTGATATAATCCTATAGCCTTTGTCTTTTTTGTGTCTGGGACACTCCTTATTTGACCGTCTATTTTGAATGATAGTCTTGATGGATATAGTAATCTTGGTCTCAGATCCTTGCTTTCCATTACCTTGAGTACTTCATCCCATTCCCTTCTGGCCTGTAGAGTTTCTGATGAGAAATCAGGTATTAGCCTTATGGGAACTCCTTTGTAGGTAACAGTTTGCTTTTTTTTTTTTTAATATATTTTATTGATTTTTTACAGAGAGGAAGGGAGAGGGATAGAGAGTTAGAAACATCGATCAGCTGCCTTCTGCACACCCCCTACTGGGGATGTGCCCGCAACGAAGGTACATGGCCTTGACCGAAATCGAACCCGGGACCCCCCAGTCTGCAGGCCAACACTCTATCCACTGAGCCAAACCGGTCAGGGCAACAGTTTGCTTTTCTCTTGCTGCCTTTAAGATTCTCTCTTTGTCTTTAATTTTTGCCATTTTAATTATGATGAGTCTGGGCATCGGCCTCTTTGGGTTCTTCTTGCTTGTGGTTCTCTGTGCCTCCTGAACTTGTGTGACTCTTTCCTTTACCAAGTTAGGGAAGTTTCCTGCCATTATTTCTTCAAACACCTTCTCTTTGCCTTTCTGCCTATTCTGGCACACCTATTATTGTAATACTAGTAGTCTGTTACATGAAATTCATGCACATTGAAAGGGAATTAATTAGAGGAACGTAATTTGGACTCACTTTCTAATATCAATAATATGTGAGCATGAGGCAGTACGCGTTTCTGAAATTCAATGACATGAATTTTAGCTATTACTTTGCCAAATAAATGGAATTTACAGATACCATTTAAAAGAGCATTCAGCTTAATATTAAAAACTCTGGCTACCAAGTCAGGTCTGTTTTCAACTTTTTGCCAGCGTTGTAAGTTGTTTGCAATATCTTCTCATTTGGGGTTGCATGTCATGGTTACGAATAAATCGGGCTTGCCATACCTTGTTACAATTGCCATAGCATCCTGATATCGCTGCTGCATATTTCTGGGACTACCCTTAGAAGATGATGGAAGTATTATCATTTTACCAATTGGCACATTGTCATTTTCAGATCTAGATTTGAGATAATCCATCAAACCACTATATTTTTTAACTCTCAACTTAGATTGGTTTGCTTTGATGAAATTTATCCAATTGGCCTCCATTTTTTAATATGAATCCACGATAAACTGTTGAGTTAATTTTCCTGCATTTAAAATAGGATTAAACGTGTCCCACACAGAGAGATGAAATCCATAATACTGCATTTGTGTGACTCGTGTCCTTACATTTTGTTTAGTATTATTGTCGATTACACTGTTGTCTCTGAGTCTTAATGCAATATCTGTCCCCCAGCCTTTTTCACCATGTGGAAAAAGAATAGGATATGTCATTGCATCTAATGTAGGAAACAGGATATTGATTTGTTTCATTTTAGTGGCATTTGGATTATTGGGATCTGGTTTACAATGAATGAGCAAGTCCCTTTCAAAAGGAGGTTCTCCATCTTTGTTTTTGAATATGACAGCAACCTTGGTTACACGGGGATAATTATATCTACCTGGGTCACTGTTAGGATCATATTTAATCGCCATTGTTACTTCTGTGGGAGCAATACCTTTTGCTGCTGCTTCAGATTGGGCTTCCTTTTCTACCTCATGTAGCATCTTGTACGATTTTGTTAATTCATTTATTTCATGCATGAGGTTGTTGATGTTGATCATGAGTCTTTCTGAGCAACCTTGGTTTTCTGGCATTGCTAATCTTTTACTTGTAGCTTCGGCTGTATCCAAAATATAGAGTTGAGCAAACTTCCGAGAAACACCATCTGGAGGATGTAAAGTTCCAGTAAGGTGATTAACTTGTTCGTGTATTCTAAAACAGTATGGCCCATATCCTGATGGCAATGCATTATTTGCATCCATGGAAGCAAAAGCAAAAGAACTATTTATGGAACGAATATTTTCTATGAAATTTTTACTGTCAGAATCTTCGTTTGTCATTAAGCTTTTTAAATATACCGGGTAATCTGGAAAATGTATATCATTTGGACAGACTTTCCCTTTGCTACAACATCGAGTAAATTTCCCATCGGATGGATTTTCATCAGAGAAATTTAGTGATAGGCAAAATTCACATCAAACAGTCATTCCACCACAGCTGTGTTTGAGAATTGCAATGTCATGTACTCCATTTTTGCTGATAAGGCAGTTCCTACCGGTATTGGTAGTACTTGTTGATGACTGTTCCCTAGACATATTCTGTCGTCGCCACCGCCTTCTTTCAACTTCAAAGGCACGCTGGTCTTTAGACATTTTCTGTCGATAACACCAGTGTTTTTTGGCATCAGAATGACGTTTTTCCAGTAGCTGGTGTTCAGATATATTCTGTCGCAGGCACCGCCTTCTTTCAAGATCAGACGCACACTGCTCTTCAGATATTTTCTGTTGATAACGCCGGCATCTTTTGGCTGCAGAGCTATGTTTTATCAACAGTTGTTCTTTAGACATAGTCCCACCTCTCTACTCTCACGGTCTGAGATGCAGTGAATGAGAGTCCTGGATGTCAGGCCGCTGAGAGCTGTCTGACCAAAGGCTGATTCTGATTCTGATTCTGGCTCATTCTGTGGGGGTGGGACTTCCTCCTTCCTGCTGTCAGTTTCCACAGCTGTGATGAGGAAGCTGGGGTAACAGAGGGAGCCGCACCCTCCAAGCCGCCCTCTCTCTCGCTCTGCTCTATGTCCAGTGGTCTCCTGCTCTGCCAAGTCCTCCAAACCTCCCGCTCCTCTCCCACTCTGCTCTCCACTGGCAAGGTTCTGGGAGCCTGTGGGTGTGGCTACGGCCTCGCCTCCCAGGGCTGGTGGAGGTCCCAGGAGCCTGTGGGCGTGGCTTGGAGCGGCAGGCCTCGATTCTTGGGCCGGCAATGGTCCCGGGAGCCCAAGGTCGCCGTCACCTCCTGGGGCGCTTGACACCTGCGTATGCAAATTAACCGCCATCTTTATCCCATTAATTTGCATAGACACTCTGGCTTGTTGGCGTGGCTTGTGGGTGTGGCTTGAGCGTAGCAAAGGGATGGTTAATTTGCATGTTTCTCTTATTATATAGGATTGTTGGTTTTCTCATTTTCCCACAGCTCCCTTAAGCTGTCCTCATGTTTTTTAATTTTTTTTTCTTTTTGGTTCTCTGATTGAATATTTTCAAGTCTGTCTTCTAATTCACTGATTCTATCATTAGCTTCCCCTAATCTGCTGTGTATTCCTTCCAGTGTGTTCTTTATTTGTGTTATGCCATTCTTTATCTCAGACTATTGTTTTTCCATAGTTACTAGGTTTACCAGTTAATAATGTGGATTTTTTTCAATAGATGGAGTTACACATATGGTGATATATATGCAATTTGATATGTATGCTATTTTGTTGTATTGACAGCAAGCTTAAAATCTTCATATGTCAAATTTCTGAAGGTGTTAACATCATAGATATTTTTACGCTTAAAAATGTTGAATTTTGTGCCAAAAAAGAGCATTTGCGCGAAGTTTTAATTCATTATTTTGAAGAAAAAGTTATCGTATATTTCAGGAAGCTTATGGTGAACATGCTCCATCTCAAGATACTTGTGAACTCTGGTTTAAACACTTTAAAAGTGATGATTTCGGTGTGAAAGACAAAAAATGTCCAGGTCAATCGAAAAGGTTTGAAGACCAATAATTCTAAGCATTATTGGATGAAGATGCATGTCAAACTCAAAAACAAGTTGCAGAAAGATTAAATGTTGCTCAGCAAACAATTTCCAATCTTTTACAAGCAATGGAAAAGATTTTAAAGGAAGGAAAATGGGTGCCACATCAACCGAACGAAAGATAAATGGAAAACCGAAAAGTCATCAGTAAAATGTTGCTTCAACAGCATGAAAGAAAGTCTTTTCTGCATCGAATTGTGACTGGCGATGAAAAGTGGATTTATTTTGGAAATCCCAAATGCACAAAATCAAGGTTGATCCAGGTCAACCATCAACATCGACTAGAAGGCCAAATCGCTTTGGAAAGAAGACAGTGCTCTGTGTTTGTTGGGATCAGGAAGGTATGGTGTATTATGAGCTTCTAAAACCAGGTGAAACCGTTAATACTGATCGCTACCGACAACAAATAATCAATTTGAACCACGCTTTGATCGTGAACTAACCAGAATGTGCCAGAAGACACGGCAAAGTAATTTTGCTTCATGATATCGCACCATCACACACTTCAAAACCAGTTAAAGACAGGTTAAAAGATCTTACCTGGGAAGTATTAACCCACCCGCCCTATTCACCAGACCTTGCTTCTTCAGATTACCACTTGTTCCAATCAATGGCATACACACTTTCTGAGCAGCACTTCAAAACATATGAAGAAGTGGAAAATTGGGTCTCTGAATGGTTTGCCTCAAAACAAGAGAAGTTCTATTGGGACGGTATCCACAAATTACCTGAAAGATGGGGGAAATGTGTAGCTAGTGATGGACATTACTTTGAATAAAGCACTTTTGATGTTTCTTTTTGAATTATTCTGTTTTCTTTGATTACAAAATCTGCCATTTTTGTCCGGTACACCTAGTACTATATCTTTTTTCATGCTGTTGAGCATTTTTACCATCATTACTCTGAACTGTTTCAGATAAATTTTTTAATTTATTTTTTATTTTTTTTTATTTCTTAAAGTATTACAAAGAGTATTACACATGTCTCCTTCCCCCCCCCTTGACATTCCCCCGGCTTCCCCCACCCCCCAGTGTCTTGTGTCCATTAGTTATTCTCATATGCATGCATATAAGTTCTTCGGTTGATCTCCTACCCCCCCTAACCCTCCCCAGGGTTCCCACTGTAGTTTGACAGTCGCACAAGGCTGGCCTGCACGTATCCATTTTTGTTCATCAGTCTATAATGGTCCTTATTATCTATAAATGAGTGAGTTCATGTGGTATTTTTCTCAGCTTCCCAGGGGCCATCTCAATCTCACAGGGGCCATCTCATCCTCACAGGGGCCGTCCCAGCCTCACAGGGGCCATCTCAGCCTAACAGTGGCTGTCTCAGCCTCACAGGGGCCGCCTCAACCTCACAGGGGCCGTTTCAACCTCACCAGGGCCGTTTCAACCTCACCAGGGCCGCTGCAAGCTCACCTGGACCGTCTCAAGCTCACCGGGGCCGTCTCAACCTCACCGGGGCCGTCCCAGCCTCACAGGGGCCGTCTCAACCTCAAAGGGGCCGTCTCAACCTCACAGGGGCCGTCTCAACATCACCGGGGCCGTCGCAACCTCACCGGGGTCATCTCAACCTCACCGGGGCCGTCTCAACTCCACCGGGGCCGTCCCACCCCCACCGGGGCCGTCCCAGCCTCACCGGGGCCGTCTCAGCCTCACGGGGGCTGTCCCAGACTCTCGGGGATCCGTCCCAGCCCCATGGGGGCCATCCAAGCCACATGGGGGCCACCTCGGCCCTACGGGGACTGCCTCGGCCTCACGGGGGCCGTCTCAGCAACATGAAGTTTGGCAATCTGTCCTTTGTTGGGCGGCTCCTTGCTGGACAAAATCTCCAGGCATTCCTGGTGGCTGAATATCTGGTATGCTTGCTTGATTTCGTTTTCTACCAAGTGCACAGACTTGCCTGTCTGCCGTCTCCCAGCGTCCCATGTGAGACTGGATCTGGTGGACCTGCCTGTGCATTTGCTGGTACAGCGGTTCCGTGTCACCAGCCCTGCCGTGTCTGGCTCCGGCTTCCTCCGAACCTGATTTTGCTTCTTGAGTGTGTCCGTTATGTGTGCAAGGAGTTGAAATCTGCATTCTGCTGGGCTGGGCTGCAAAAGCGCTGGTGGTTCTCCTTGTGCCACTAGCACAGCTTGGGTGGGGATTTAAATTGAGTAGGGCGGGGTCCCCGGGAATCACCAGAGCGGAGCAAGGGGCAATGGCGTCTCTGCGACTCCTCGCCTCTCCGCTACTCAGCATCTCGTGTCCCCAAGTGCCAGCGAGCAGCTCTGTGAGACAGCCACTCTTGCTCTCCGGCCCGTTGCAAGGCCGTCCCGCCTCTCCCCGTAGGGGTCTGGGACCTCAGGATCCCGCCCCAAACAAGCTCAGTGGATTTGAGAGTCTGCATCCCCTTCTGATTGAAAAAAAACACGCATCCAGTTGCAGCCAGCCTGGCATGCAACTCCGCACCTCTGTTCTTGGCGAATCACCAGGGCGGGGCCAAGGGCAATTGCGTCTCCGCGACTCCTCGCCTCTCTGCGACTCAGCGTCTCGCGTCCCCTAGTGCTGGTGAGTAGCTCCGCGAGACAGCCACTCTCGCTCTCTGGCCAGTTGCAAGGCCGTCCCCCCTCTCCCCGTAGGGGTCTGGGACATCATTATCCCGCCCCAACCACGCTCAGTGCATTTGATAGTCCACATCCCCTTCTGATTGAATAAAACCGAGCATCCAGTTGCAGCCCGCCTGGCGCGCGATGCCGTACCTCCGTTCTTGGAGCCTCTGCACAACCTACTCAGTCTCAATGCTCTTCTTTCTTTCCTTCCAGTTGTAGAGCTTCCACTGGGCCAGCTTTCCCATGGTTCTGAATGATAACTGTTTGTTTTATAGTTGGTAGTCTCGATGTTGTTGTGGGAGGCAGCACGCACAGGTCTGTATCTTACTCCGCCATGTTGGTTCTCATCAGATTAATTTTTTTATCTCTGCTTCATTTATCTGTTCTTTTGGAGAATTCTTTGGTTCTTTCATTTGGGCGTTGTTTGTCTCCTCATTTTGGCTTCCTGTTTGGGTGTGTAAGTATCTACTAGGTTGATCCTCTACATTTCTCAATCTCTAGTGCAGGACAGTTTTAAAGGCTGTTTCTGACTAGTTATATCAGGCATAGACTCAGTGTTTCCAGTGACAGTCTCTGCTTACAGTCTGATAGGATTCTGACTTGTGCCCCCCCACTCCCCCAGGCAATTGTTCTCAGGTGTGGTGAGAGTTTTTTTCAACTGTGTGAGGCAGTTGCTTCTGCCTGGAGGCTAATTGTTATTTTTAATCTCTTAAGTGGCCTCGGGGCACTGTATTTTCCAATAGGGTGTGTCAACTGTCTTCTCCCCAGGGAAGGCAAATGTCTATGTGGGAAAGATGTCCTCCCCTGGGTGAGGGAATGACTCAGCCCAGGAAACTTGAGGTGTCTGCCTTCTGAGCTCTTTCCCCTAGTCCACAGTCCTGGCTTCTGTTCTCACAGCTCTATCTACTTAACCCTCCTTCTGCTGGTGCACAAGATAGGTGGCTCCACAGTGAATTTTGTTTGTCTTTTAAGAGGGTTCCTGAATTTTCAACTGTTACTCCCTGGCAGACAGCACCCCACTGCTTTTCACAGCCAGATGGATTCCCTCCTCAGTTTTAGTGCTCTCTGCTGGGGATTAGATCACAGAGTTCTCAGTGGCAATCTCCCACAGCTGAGATATGTCTCTGGTTGCCTGGCCAGCCCTTTTGCACCTCCGCCCCTCCTACCAGTCCCTAGGTGGTGTCCACTTTCGGTCCTCAGGTATCAGGGTTCTCTCCTGTGAGTTTTCCATTGATTATTCAGGAAATTTTTCTGTATTTTACTTGTAATACCAGCTTGATCCTGGGAGCATATCTGTGCAGCATCCACTGACTCTGCAGCCATTTTTAATCCTCTTTTGAGCTTTAGATAACCCTTTGTCTTTCAGGATTACTATTGGGTGTCCAGTATGAATTAACTGTGATAATTTGGAAAAATGGTAGATCGTCTTTCAGGATTTTATTTGAAGCCTTCAATTTTATTTTTTTTCTTGTGCAGCAGGAATAAGTTGGTTTAAAATTCTTTAAATATGTGCTCCAGCCTCTGAAATGCCTGTTTGATTTGGCTGTAGTTTTTAAAAATGACATTATTTTTCAAACTTTATAATTTATCTAAATTAAACTGAAGAAATGTTCTTTAACAACTTAATGGAATCACAGTGCATGATTACACAACTTCAGAACCTAGTTTATTATATGAAGTGGTGACGTTTTATGTTCTATTATGCCAATTACAATAATTTTCTTGCTCTCGGTTATAGTTTCTCTGTGTCTTTATTGAAAAAAATTGTGGGGTGTGTTGTAGAAGGTTTTGACATGAGAGAGTCTTTCTAATGATACTGGAAACAGGGCCTTTTGCCTTTATTCCATCAAGAAAAATAAAACACTGAACTTGTGAAATGAAAAAAGTGGTTGAAATGCCCCTGTTCATGTTATAATGTATTAAACTATATTTATTTAGTAATAGTTTGATTAGAAAAGTGAATTTTCTTCTTTTATTTTTATTAAATTTTTTGAGGTTACATTGGTCAACATGAACATATAAGTTTCAGGTGTGGGTTTCTATGTTGAAAAGTGAATTTTAAAATTACAGCCTCATTCTCTTTTAAAAACACCTTACCAGTTAAGAGTGCATGTGTAAGTCTGGTTTTCAGTACAACATGAATACTTTTATTTCTATCATACTTTACTCAGTAAGAAAACTCACTAAAAGATGGTGGAAAAATAGTTTGCTGAGCCTTGGCTGAAATAACCATAATATAAGACTAACCTGTATTATATAATTTGTTGTCCTAGGTTTCTGATACAGTTTCTTTCCCCTTTAAAAATAAATTATATATTTTTCTTATTATATGTGAGCTACAGAGAATGCAAGCAAAAAATATATAAAAAATCATCAATGAGTCCTCTTATAGGTACTGATGTTAACACTTTTGGGGGGTATTGCTTTGTAGATACATTTGTGTGTGTGTGTGTATGTGTGTGTGTGTTTATTATTTTTTAAATTAAATGTTTATTGTTCAGATTATTACAGTTGTTCCTCTTTTTTCCTCCCATAGCTCCCCTCCACCCGGTTCCCACCCCACCCTCTGCCCTTACCTCCCCCCCCACTGTCCTCATCCATAGGTGTACAATTTTTGTCCAGTTTCTTCCCGCACCCCCCACACCCCTTTCCCCCCCGAGAATAGTCAGTCCACTCACTTTCTATGCCCCTGATTCTATTATATTCACCAGTGTCTTCTGTTCATCAGATTATTTATTCACTTGATTTTTAGATTCACTTGTTGATAGATGTGTATTTGTTGTTCATAATTTGTATCTTTACCTTTTTCTTCTTCTTCCTCTTCTTAAAGGATACCTTTCAGCATTTCATATAATACGGGTTTGGTGGTGATGAACTCCTTTAGCTTTTGCTTATCTGTGAAGCTCTTTATCTGACCTTCAATTCTGAATGATAGCTTTGCTGAGTAAAGTAATCTTGGTTGTAGGTTCTTGGTATTCATCACTTTGAATATTTCTTGCCACTCCCTTCTGGCCTGCAAAGTTTCTGTTGAGAAATCAGCTGACAGTCGTATGGGTACTCCCTTGTAGGTAACTGACTGTTTTTCTCTTGCTGCTTTTAAGATTCTCTCTTTGTCCTTTGCTCTTGGCATTTTAATTATGATGTGTCTTGGTGTGGTCCTCTTTGGATTCCTTTTGTTTGGGGTTCTCTGCGCTTCCTGGACTTGTAAGTCTATTTCTTTCACCAGGTAGGGGAAGTTTTCTGTCATTATTTCTTCAAATAGGTTTTCAATATCTTGCTCTCTCTCTTCTTCTGGCACCCCTATAATTCAGATGTTGGTACGCTTGAAGTTGTCCCAGAGGCTTCTTACACTATCTTCATAGTTTTGGATTCGTTTTTCTTTTTGTTTTTCCAGTTGGGTGTTTTTTGCTTCTTCGTATTTCAAATTTTTGACTTGATCCTTGCATTCCTCTATTTTGCTGGTGGAACTCTGTATAATATTCTTGATTTCAGTCAGTGTATGCTTAATTTCTAGTTGGTCCTTTTTCATAACCTTGAGGGTCTCACTGGATTTCTTGAGGGTCTCACTAAATTTATTGGTGGTTTCTAGAAAATTCTTGAAAAACCTTAAATGTGTGGTTTTGAACTCTATATCCAGTCGTTTGCTTTCCTCCATTTCTGTCATTTGTGACCTGTTTCTTTGTCTCTGCATTTTTTTAAAAATATATTTTATTGATTTCTTACAGAGAGGAAGGGAGAGAGATAGAGAGTTAGAAACATCGATGAGAGAGAAAAATCGATCAGCTGCCTCCTGCACATCCCCCACTGGGGATGTGCCCACAACCCAGGTACATGCCCTTGACCGGAATCGAACCTGGGACCTTTCAGTCCGCAGGCCAACGCTCTATCCACCATGCCAAACCGGCTTCGGCGGTCTCTGCATTTTTTATGCTTCCCTGTGTTGATAGAGTGGCTTTCTGTGCTAGGTGTCCTATAGGGCCCAGTGGCTCAGCCTCCTCAATTACCTGAGGTGGACACTCTTGGTGCACCCCTTTGTGGGCCTTGTGCACAGTCTTGTTGTAGTTAAGCCTTGATTGTTGTAGGTATCACTGGGAGGAATTGACCTCCAGGCCAATTGGCTGTGAGAATCAGCTGTGTCTGCAGTGGGAGAACTTCTGTACTGGAGACACCCTTATGCAGCAAGACTTGCTTCAGTGGGGCTTTAGTGCTCACTGAGTCTGCCCCCTGAGTGTGTCCCTTATGGATCTGAGGAGTTGTAATCTGGATGGTCCCACTCTGACCACTGGGTACACTGGCTCTTGGATCTCTAAGGAGGGGCTAATTTAGCCTGTGCCTGAGGCTACCCAGCAGGAGCTATGGAGAGATCTGCAGATTCCTCTTCTTTGTTTTGGGTTTGGAGGTGCCCAGATTAAGCCCAGCTGTGAAGCAGTGCAAGCTGCTGTGGGGCCTTGGGCCTTCTCTTGGAAGTTCTTGGTCTGTCTGGCCCAGCTGCAGTTTGTTAGATAATTTTCAGATTGCAAAGGGCCAGGGCATTCATATGCAAAATCCTCTGCTGCAGCTTGGGTGGGGCGGGGTCTCTGGGGATCAACAGGGCGGAGCATGCAGCTATGGCTTCTCCTCAGTCCTACCCTAAGAGGCCCCGCGTCTCAGTGTCCCACGGTAATCGGTGCAAGCACCTCTGACAGAAAGCCGCCCTTGAGTTCCACCCGATGCCAGACAGTCCAGTTTCTCCCTGTATGAGTCTGGATCCCCAGAGACTCGCCGGGAACTGGAGTTCAGAGCATTCGGGAGCTTGAGACTCCCTCCCGATTGAAAAAGACAATGGAGTCCTCAGTTGCCAGCCTTTCCACGTGCGTCTCCGTACCTCTGCACTTTACTTCCACACCTCCTCTGAGTCTCAGTGTGCTTTTCTCTTTCCTTCTAGTTGTAGAATTTCCACTCAGCCAGCCTTCCTGTGGTTCTGGATGATGTCCGTTTTGTCTTTTAGCTGTATTTTTGAATTTGTTGTGGGAGGCAGCAATTTCCGGTGTTTACCTATTCCGCCATCTTGGTTTTTGTAGATACATTTATATGCATGTGTAGACTCTTATACATATTACATTATTTTCCTCGTTAAAATAACTTTAACTCTGCTTTTTTAACTTACTGTGTGTCTGTGTGACTACATATATTTCTAAGTGGCTATATTTTATATGTATTCACTGTAATTTCTTTACAAGTTTTTACATTGTTGATCATTTAGGCTGTTTAACATTTTTTTCCTATTAAAACAGCATGGGAATAAAGTATCCTTTTAGCAAAATGTTTTGTTCAAAAAATATTTGTTGAGTACCTAATGTATGTCAGCCACTGTATTTGGTATTTGGTTATAACAATGACCACAAAACACAAAGTTACTGATCACATGGAATTTAAATTCTAGCAGGAGAGCAGATATTATCAAATATAACCACATTGCTGTACATGTAGTTTATAACTGAAATGAATACTCTGTAAGAAAGGAATAATGTTCTGCAAAAAAATACAGCGAAGGATCCTGACTAGAGTTAGGGAAGCCCTCATTGAGAAAGTGCTGCTTGATCTGGCAATTAACTAGTCCTAAGAGGTTTTGGGTGGTGTGGATTGGCATTGTAGAGAGAAAGATTATTCCAAACAGAGTGAATGGTATTGTACAAAGGCCTTGTTGCAGAGGAATTATACCATATCTAAGAAACTTAAAGCCAGTGTGGTATGGACACTAAAAGTAGTGGTATAAGATAAGGCTAGAGATGTAGTCAGGGACCTGGTCAAGCAGAGCCTCATAAATGATGTTATGGACTTCATTCTAAGAGTAAAAGGATACTTTCAAAGGGTTTTAAGTTGGGAGTAATATTTGATTGTACGGTGAACTAACTGTACAGGGAACAGAGTGGATGCAGGAAGATCAGATAGGAGGTTGATGCAATGGGTTAGGTAAGAAATGATTCCTTGGATTAGGTTGGTGGAGGAAATAGAAGTAGACAAATTCAAGAAATTTTTAGAAAATAAAATTGTTTAAACTTGGAACATTCTGAAGTATTTTTTAAAGCATAAGTTTTCAGAGATGGAATTCTCAAGACAAAGAATTATTTTTAAAATCTTATGGTAGATATCGAATTGCTTTCTAGAAAGATTGTTTCAGTATACTCTCCCATTTACTGTGTATTGGAATGCTCATTTCCATATCTCCCCACCAATAATGAGCATTAACTTTTCTATTTTTTAAATTTTTACTTTTTAATACCTTTTCGAGAAAGTGAGTAATTCAAATTTTAATATGGGTTGTTTTTTTTTAACCAACTGTAATAATATAGTAGCTTTGGAATACAGTAGTCCCCCCTTATCTATAGTTTTGCTTTCTGTGGTTTCAGTTACCGGAGGTCAACCATGGTGCAAAATATTAAATGGAAATTCCAGAAAAAATAATTCATAAGTTTTAAATCGTGCAACATTCTTAGTAGTGTGATGAAGTCTTGCACCCTTCCACCCTAGATTTGAATCATCCTTTTGTCTAGCGTATCTGCATTGTATATGCTACCTACCCATTTAGTTGTCTTGGTTATCATATCAACTGTGTGGTATTGCAGTGCTTGTGTTCAGGTAACACTTATTTAACTTAATAATGGCCTCAAAGCCATTCACATAACTTTTATTACAGTATATTGTTATAATTGTTCTATTATTGTTGTCAGTAATATATTAAATGTTAATATATTAAACTTTATCATATATATATATATATATATATATATATATATATATATGAAATTACATAGTATATTTAGGGTTTGATACTATCCACAGTTTCAGGCATCCACTGGGGGTCATGGAATATATCCCCTGTTGATAAGGGAGGACTACTGTATATTTTGGCTTTAGAAAGTGTGGTTTTGATTCTTAATATTGTACCTTTAAAAGCTGAAACTAAAACAAAGGGTTTAATGGGAATGTTGCCTCGGGAACATGGTGAAAAGAAATGTAAGGTAGACTTAAGGTAGATCAAGCATTAGTGTAATAACCCACCCTCTGCCAAGACACCTACCTTCCTAAACATTGTATTGTAACACTGTTGCATCATTAGTTTGGGCTTAGGGCTTCAAACCATTTTAAGTAAATGTACTGATAAAAACCCCAAAAGTATATAACGATTTTGACCACAAAGATGGAAATGTTTAAATTTTTATGTAATGTGTTAATAGTTTAATTAGTAAGAAATAAATGTATAGTGCATGTCCCACTCACCCCCAGTTAGTAACTTTTTGGCATTATAAGGATAACTATAGCTGAAAGTAGGAAATTAAGAGAAATGAATAACTTTTTCAAAGCAATTGAAAGTTTGTTTTTCTCCAAAATAGTTTGAGTTTGAAAGATATTGACCTTAAATTTAGTATACAAGTTATGTTTGTAATCTTTTTATATTTTTCTCATTAGGGACATAATTCTACATTATTGAAATATAGTTATATTTGAAATAACATGTTACTCACTGCTTTGTTTTCTCTCAACAGTTAAAAGATGTTGATACTCGGAAAATCATAAAAGCAATGCTTTCTTATGTGTGGCCCAAAGACAGGCCAGATCTACGAGCTAGGGTTGCCATTTCCCTGGGATTTTTGGGTTGCGCAAAGGTAAGAGAAATTATGTGTTGATCATTGTTATAAGAAATGCTATGATATTTTCTAGTATTGAAACTTGGGCTGACTTAAGGCACTTTTGGGGGAGTATTGTCAACTTTTAGGATCCTATCATAACTGTTGTATGCAGTCAGCAGAAATTATATGGTAATGTCTGATTTATCTGTGGATCAGATTTAGAACAGCCTCAACTTAATGGAATTCATTCCTGATCTCCAATACAAGATCATTTATTGGAGTAAAACTTAAGGAAATTTTATAAAAGAAACTCCTCAGTGTCTTGTTGGCTTTTATTTAATACATATTTAATACATTGTTCCCAGTAACTTGAAAAAGATAAAGACATTTTAGGCATAATGATAGTCTTAAGTGGTAAACAACAGTGTGATATCAAGGGGAAAAAAGGGAAAGAAACGCCAACAAAAGCTGGGCATTTTGGTACCATTCAATATAGGGGCTCTCTATATATTAGCAGCCTCCTTAGTTTCTTGCTGTATTGTAACACATATTAATAAGGCAAACTTATAATAATGACTGACCTTTCAATAAACATCCCTTATTTTTAATTTATTCACATTTTAAGTCAGTGATGTACATATCTTTAGGTACAGTATACAGTAATGGTACAATTATAGACTGTGGAGTCAGACTTCCTGGGGTAACCTTGCACAAGTTGCTTAGTCTCTGTGCCCCAGTTTGTTAATTTAATTTGTAAAATAAAGCAAAATAAGGTTGTTATAAGGAATAAATAATTTAAAATACAGAAGGCTTAGAACTGTGCCTGGCACACAGTGAAACATAATATACATGCTAAAATCAAGATAAATTCAGATTTTCATCAGAAATATGGTAAAAACAAAGTCTACTTAAAAGTATAAATGAGGTTTGGCTATAATTTGGTTACCAGTCTTACATATGTGTTAATATTTTGTTTTAGAACTCAGGTCTTATAATTTACTTCTTCTCTATATCATGTGTGTTCCTGTTTATTTACTCACTAGAGGCCCAGTATGCACAAAATTGTGCGCCAGTGCTTCCGCTTGCCTCAGCTGGCCTCCCTTCCCATCGCCGCTCATAGCTCGCGTCCCGTCTACCATGAGAGCTGTTGCTCATTTGGTCGTTACAGCATGAAGACCACGGGCCTTTTATGATATAGACTAGTGGCCCGATGCATGAAATTCGTGCACAGGTGGGGGGGGCGTGGTGGTTCCCTCAGTCCAGCCTGCACCCTCTCCAATCGGGGATCCCTGTGGGGTTGGGCCTAAACCGGCAGTCGGACATCCCTCTCTCAATCTGGCTCCTAACCACTCACCTGCCTGCCTGCTTGATTTCCCCAACGGCCCTCCCCTGCCGGCCTGATCTCGCACCCAATGGCCCTCTCCTGCCGGCCAGATCTCACCCCCAACTGCCCTCCCCTACTGGCCTGATCACTCCTAACTGCCTCTGCCTTGGCCCCCACCACCATGGCTTTGTCCGGAAGGAAGTCGGACGTCCGGAAGATGGCCGGTCGACCCGGTCTAATTAGCATATTACCCTTTTATTAGTATAGATCAGGGGGGTCCTCAAACTACGGCCCGCAGGCCACATGCAAATACAAATATTGTATTTGTTCCCGTTTTGTTTTTTTACTTCAAAATAAGATATGTGCAGTGTGCATAGGAATTTGTTCATAGTTTTTTTTTTTAAACTATAGTCTGGCCCTCCAACGGTCTGAGGGACAGTGAACTGGCCCCCTGTTTAAAAAGTTTGAGGACCCCAGGTATAGATTATATAGGATAGGATTGCTTAAATTGGGGGGGGGGGAACCTTTTTCAGCAGGAGGAGATTCTCTTGGCAGACAAAAATACATAATCCTTGTATCTGGACTGATAGCCAGCCATATGCACTATACTGCCAAACCGGTCATTAAAAAATTGAACCGCTTTCTTGCACCTTACTCCAAACAGCTGTTGCCCTTAAAACCCCTCCTCCGCCCCCACCTTAGGTTCTGGCTTCCCAGTTCACCCAGATTAGGTTCTGATTGGTCGGTTTCTATGCCAGTCAGTGTCAAAAGCACTGCCTCCTAGGCAGCCATTGGCTCCTCACAGTTCACTTAGATTTGGTTCTGATTGGTTGGTTTCTATGCCAGTCAGTGTCTCCAGGCCTATCTCCCAGCCTGTTCAGAGAGGCGGGGCTGATCAGCAGCCTCCACGACTGCTGGTGAGGCCCAGAAAGAAAGAGAGGCATGGCTGCTGCTGAGGCCTAGAGAGTGAGAGAGGCAAGGGCTGATCAAAAGCTGCCATGGAGGCTGTGGATCAGACCCTGCTTCTCTCTCTGGGCCTGATCCGCAGCCCCCTTGGCAGTCAGTGCTGGGTCGCGGCGCCTGAAGCAGCGGCAGTCAGTGCTGGGTTGCCATGGCTGCAGGACTGATTTCCAGTGTTTGGTTGTCCGTTCGGTTGTTTTGGACGTTATGGACCCTGGCTCTTTATATATATATAGATCTTTTTTCTTACCCCAAAAGTATTTATTGAGAACTTGTCATTCAAAGTACTATTTTTGGCCCTGCAGAGTATTCAGATATAAATAATGCACATTTCTTCTCTCAAATCATACAGAATAACACACATTTTATTTTATTGCTATAATACAAAGTAGGTCATAAATGATTTTTAAAAAAGTGTTGAGGGTGTTTCAAAGGAAAGAACCTCAATGATGGGGAGTCAGGAAAGATTTCATAGAGGAGGTGATGTCTGAGACAGGCCTGGATTAATGAATAGGATTGTTATAGATATAGGAATAACAAGAAGAAGATGAGAAGGAACATAGCGTATGTATAGAGAAGTGAGTAGTACAACTTCCTCCAGTGAGACGGTAATGTTTCCGAGGAATTGAAAGTACTTTTGAAAAAATAAATAGAGCTCCTAAGGCAAAATTCCTTAACTGTACAACAAAAATTTATTTAATTATGTTGGAAACTATTACATTATGTTGGAAGTAGTAAACTCTATTTTGAGTAGTAAGGTAGTAAAGTTAGAGCTTTAGTTTAGGAAATTAATCTCACCCTGATGTATAAGATGGATTACGGTAATGAGAGACCTAAAGTACAGATACCATTCATTTTCAATTCATGCATTCATTCAGCAAATATTTATCGACCAGTTATGATACTAATTTAATAGTCTAAATGAGAAGTAATAGTTTGTACTGGAGTAGTGGCATAAATGGTAATATGGAGGGAAAAGATGCCAGAGATATTGTGAGGTAAGGGAGGTAGAATTAATAAGACTTAGCAACAGATAAAAAGAGGAATAGGATTCAAAGATATTGTCAAGAATTAGAGAATGATAATGCCTTTTTAACAGAAGTATGATGGGAGGTCTTTGTGAAGATGAAAATTTTGGTTTTAGGCATGTTAAGTTTGAGGTGCTGGTAAAACATCGAGATAGAGATGTTTAGCTGGTAATACAAAATATAAGACAAGCTGAGGAAGGAGCCCAGGGTTAGAGAGATTAGTAGATACTAGTTGAAACAATGCAAGTTGATGAATTCTCCAAGGAAAAGAACAGAAATAGAAGATGACTAGAGACAGACCCTATGATAAATGTGTTCCTATAGGAAAGTAAAGTAAATAGTAGTGGAACCATTGGAAAGAGTGATTGGAGAGGTAAGAGTTAAACCAAAATACTTTAGTCGGTCACCTTTCTCATCTATGGACTCTGTTAAGTTCTCTCTCAATGAACCAGACCCTTCTCTGGGAGAGGAATTAAATCAGGATGCTGAGCAACAGACCAAGAATCCATACTTTATTCAATTTGTTTAAGCTTAAGAGAGAGAATACCATTATAAATCGAATGTTGTAATTTAAAAAACTCATATTCATTTTTAGTACAGTTCTGGTTGCTAAATTATCTTCTACCCACAAGTTATTCAAGGGTAAAGCTTATACTGAGGCAGAAGTAGCAAATTGGCCTTTATTCCTTCATTAGCTGAATATAAGTACCTTGCTGACAAGTTAAAGGCAGACTGTTTTCTAAAACATGACTAATTAATTTAGTCAAAGGGAGAAGTCTTACTAGTAAATAATGGCATTTGGATAGACTATTTTTACAGTGAATTCCACTCTTTCTTGAAACACAGATTTCTGTTACTTGGTGATAGGTAACATCAGGATATGAAATCTAGATCAATCTAATGTCCTTAAGGACAGAGTTATTTTTACAAGGCTAATATTTGATTCTCTGTCAACAAATAATTAGTACCTATAGTTTGTAAACTGTTGTACTAACCTCATATAAACTAGTTAAAAGTAATTAGAAATGAATATAGAAAAATTAATCCTCGGAGGGATCCAACACGACAGAATGGGTAAATGTTGCCCTTACCTCCTCCCATGACTATATCAAAATTACAACTCAGTTATCTGGAGAACTATTTGAAGAATAGCTGAACAGAAGTTTTATAACTGAGGATATAAAGAAGAAGCCACGTCTAGACCTGTATGAGGGACAGAGATGTGAAACGCCCCTGGATACATGAGGAGGGGTTGAGAATCCAGAGCAATATTTCAGCTGTAGAGGACCCCCTTAGGGCATGGGGGCCTCAGCCTGCCACCAGGTTCCTCAACTCAAAGCACCACTGCTGGAAAGAGTAGCCCATGAAACATCTGGCTGTGAAAATCATCTGGGATTCGGTCTACTGGGCTAAGACAGAAGGCTAATAGAAACCCAGGCATGCTGTTAAAGGGCCAGCACACAAAATTTTGCTCACAAACACTCACCCTAGGCTTCCAAGGAGGGGGCAGCAGCTCAGAGATTACCAGAATCATACAGGGAGAGACTGAGTTTTGTGGTTTCGGGGACCAGGCTGGAGAGACAGTGCTAATGTCCCTGTGTTGATTGCCTCACCTCAACTGCCAACAGGACACCATCTTTTCTGGACTTAGTAATCCTCTTATATGGCTAGGGCAGTGATGGCGAACCTATGACACACGTGTCAGAGGTGACACGTGAACTCATTTTTTTTGGTTGATTTTTCTTTGTTAAATGGTATTTAAATATATAAAATAAATATCAAAAATATAAATCTTGGTTTTACTATGGTTGCAAATATCAAAAAATTTCTATATGTGACACGGCACCAGAGTTAAGTTAGGGTTTTTCAAAATTTTGACACGCCGAGCTCAAAAGGTTCGCCATCACTGGGCTAAGGAGGTACCCTAGCCCCATCATGATGACTCCTGATACCCCACTCTGCCAATCTCACATACAGCTGTGGGCTCTGCCCATGTGGACTGCTGAACATGGGCCCATGTTGCACTCTTTCTTAAAAAAAAAATGCTCAAGGAATTCCGGGGAAACATGGAGGTGCCAGAGACACACAGGGAGAGACTGATTTTGTGTGATTTTAAAGCGAAGGCCATCTTCCTGTACACAGGACAGTAATAAAAAAACTGCCAACAAACAAATGTCCTGGATGGTTTCACAGGTGAATTTTACCAAGCATTCAAAGAAGAATTGATATCTTCCCAAAAATTCAAAAAGAGGGAAGACCTCTTTAGGAGGCCAGTTTTATCCTAATCCCAAAACCAGATAACAACACTACAAAGAAAGAAAAGTAAAGAACAATATCCCAAATGAACATAGGCACAAAATTCCTGAACAAAATATTAGCAAACTGAATCGAGCAATACATGGAGCAATTCATACACCATGACCAAGTGGGATTTATTCCTGGGGTTCAAGGTGGGTACACCATCCACAAATCAATTAATATGATATACCACATAAAAAAATGATAAAAATTATAAGGTCACATTAATAGGCAAAGAAAAACCATTTGATAAAAACCAGCACCCATTTATGATAAACACTCTCAGCAAAGTGGGATTAAAAGGAACTTATCTCAACATAATAAAGGCCATATATGACAAACCCATTGTTAACATGCTCAACAGGTAAAAACTATAAGTTGTTTTAAGATTAGGGACAAGACAGAGTTGTACACTCACTATTCTTATTCAACATAGTACTAGAAGTCCCAGCCACAGCAATTGGACATAAAGCAGAAATAAAAGTCATCCAAATTAGAAAGGAAGAAGCAAAACTGTTTGTTATTTGCAGATCACATTATAGTACATATTGAGAACCCTAAAGATTTTACCAAAAAATTACTGGAACTGATAAATTAATTCAGTAAAATAGCAGGATACAAAATAAATATTCAGAAATTTATTGCATTTTTGTACTCCAATAATGAACTACCAGAAAGATAAATTAAGAAAAATACCTAATTTGCAATTGTATCATAAAATATAAATTATCAAGTAAGAAATTTAACCAAGGAGGTAAAACACCTGTATTCGGAAAATTATAAGACATTGAAGAAAAAAATTAAAGAAGTTTCAAATAAATGGAAGCACATACTCTGTTCATGGAAAGGAAGAATTAACATCATTAAAATGTTCATACTAACCAAATTTATCGGTGGATTCAACACACTTCCTATCAAAATACTAATGGTGTATTTCACAGAACTACAACAAATTCTCCAAAGATTTATATGGAACCTCCAAAGGCACCAAACAGCCACAGCAATCTTGAGAAAGAACAAAGTCAGAGGTATCACATTACCTGATACCAAACAGTACTACAAGGCGTTAGTAATCAAAACAGCATGGTACTGGCATAAAAACAGACATATAAATCAATGTAACAGAACAGAGCCGAGAAATAAACCCACTCCTTTACAGACAATTAATATTTGACAAAGGAGGCAAAAACATACATTGGGATAAACATAGTCTATTGAATAAATGGTGTTGGGAATATTGGGTAGATACATGCAGAAAACTAAAACTGGATCACTTTCTTACTGCTTATATAAGAATAAACTCAAAATGAATTAAAGACTTACATGTAAGACTCGAAACCATAAAACTTACAGAAGAAAACAGTAAAATCTCTTGACATTGCTTTTTGTAATATTTTTTGTGATATATCTCCTAGGGCAAGGGAAACAAAAGAAAAGTGACTATATCAAGTTAAAAAGGTTTAAACAGAAAAAAAAAATCAGCAAAATGGAAAGACAACCTCCTGAATGGGAGAACATATTTGCCAATACATCTGATAAGGGGTTAATATCCAAAATTTATAAAGAACTGGTAATGGTCAACACCAAAAAAATAAAACAATCCAATTAAAAATTGGGCAGAATATCTGAATAGACACTTCTAAAAGGATATCCAGATGGCCAGTATGTAAAGATGCTCAATGTCACTAATTGTCAGGGAAATGCAAATTAAAACCACAATGAAGTATCACCTCACAGGTGTTAGAATAGCTACCATCAATAAATCAACAAACAACAAGTATTGGCCAGGTTGTGGAGACTATGGAACCCTCGTGCACTGTAGGTGGGAATACAGACTGGTGTAGCTACAGTGGAAAGCAATATGGAGTTACCTAGAAAAAAATAAAAAATACAACTGACTTATGACCTACCAATTCCACTTCTGAGTATATATTAGAAGAAACCTCAAATAGTATTTGAAAATACATGTTATCGTATGTTTACTGCAGCATTATTTACAATAGCCAAGAAATGGAAACAACCCAAGTACCCATCAATAGTTTAGTGGATAAAAATGTTCTGGTAGATATATTTTATACAACATTACTCAGCTATAAAAAGGAATGAAATCTTAACATTTGCAATGGTATGGTTTTCCCTAGAAGTTACTATGCTAAGTGAAATAAGCCAGTCAGAGGAAGACAAATACTATATAATTTCACTCATATGTGGAATCTAAAGGACAAAATAAATAAACAAAGTATAAACAGACTCATAGATACAGAGAACAGACTGATGGTTGCCAGAGGGGAGGACAGTTGGGGGACTGTTTGAAAGATGAAGAGATTACAAAACAAATTGGTAGTTACAAAATAGTCATAAGGATATAAAGTACAGCATAAGGAACATAGTCAATAATCTATACATATAAAACCCTAATATGCAAATAGACCAAATGTCAGAACAACGGAACAACTGGTCATTATGTGCGCTGACCACCAGGGGGCGCACGTGGGACATGACAGGCGTCGGCAGAGTGTCAGCTGTGGCGGGATAGTGGAGCAAGTGAGTGGGAGTGCCAAACCAAGGCAGGGCACTGGTCACTGTCATCTGGGTGAGCCTCTGGTGGTTACAGAAAATTCTTTGCTCCCGTGTGCCACGGTCCCGCCTGGTGCTTGCACCCGCTGCCGGCGGTTGTGAGCGGTGGCTCCTAGTCCCAATCACCCCTCAGGAGTTCTCCACCTCCCCCTGCTCCTGAGGGGCAATCAGGGCCAGCAGCTGGCTGTGCTTGCACCCACTTCTGGCTCCAGAGCCACCACTCGCACCCGCTGCCAGTGCCTGGCGCTGGTCCTGATCGCTTGGTGCCGTTAGTGGGTGCAAACAGTGGCTGCCGACCCCAATCGCCTCTGAGGGCTTCTCCACCTCCCCCTGCCCTTGAGGGGCGATTGGGACAGCAGCTGCCGCTTGCACCCCCTGCTGGCACTGGCCCCAATTGCTCTGCACTGTCATCAGGTGCAAGTGGGGCTGGCGCCGTCAGCATGTGGGAGTGGCGGCAGCGGGAGCGGGGCTGCCAGCAGAGAGGGGACTGGGGGCTGTGTTGGGAGGGGTCAAGTGGGGACATGGAGGATGGGCCGACATCCGCCCCTGTGCCCACTGCAGCTTCGCGGCTCATAGTTCCTTTCAAGGTCACAAATTCGTGCACTGGGCCTCTAGTATTGTAATAACTATGATTGGTTCCAGTTGGGTACTTGGAATATCAGGGGGCTCACTTTGTAAATACATGATTGTCTAAAATACTATGCTATACACCTGAAAGTAATATAAAATAAGATTTAATATAAACTTTAATTGAAAAATAAAATTTAAAAATAGAAAACAGAAGAATCTATCCTCAAAACATATGTTTGATTCCTTTTGGTTCAGAAATAAGAAGAAATTGCCAGATGTTATTATGTGTACTTGCTCGGTACTTTCAGAGCATATAGAAAAACAGTTTTCTTTTTATTAGACAGGAATCAGACCATAGAATAACTTTAGGAATAAAGAGCATAGTAGCATTTAAACATTCCTAACATTGTTTTTCCATCTTCTGTACTGTCCTCACTTTAAAAGTGATCACTCTCCCAAATATTTAAAACCCGGTCATTGTTTATTTCTGAGTAGTATTGCAGTTGTTATTTATAATTGGTGTGCAAAGATGGATTATTATCCTTTTCATTCCTTGGCTTCCTATTTTTTCCTGAACTTGTTTATATGCTTTGGCATATGAGCACTTTGGACCAATCTGTGCTCCTTTATACTCTGGTTTTCTTTATCTCCTCTACATACTTCTGAGAACTTTAGGATAGGGTTCAAGATCTTTCTTAGCTCTAAAAGAATGTTGCCCTGTCATCGGAACAGTGGGTGGTGATTTCATAATGAGGCCTGAGGCATCCATCAGAGAGATGGAAGACAGAAAATGAGAAATACCAACTGAGAATTAAAAAGGAGGAGGATTTCATTCTTAATATATGGGGCTACAGCATACCATCTGCTTACTTATTTGCCTTTTGATGTTCTTTTTATTCCGAGGGTCTTAATGCTATCATTGTCTCCAGCAAAGAATTTTAAGATAAAATGTATTATTTAGAGAGGCCTTGCAGCCTAGAGGAAGACAAGAGGATGTGTTGATAATCTATCCAAGTTGTAGCAATTCTATTACATTACATTACAGTTCAGTATGACATATGTTTTAAGGGTTCTGCTGCCAAGAGAGATACAGAGAAAACACTGTTTGGCTTCATTTCTTAAATTCCTACAAATAATATATAATGCCTTTTCTTACCATACATACATATGTTATAGGAGCATCACATCATCCTTAATCTGGGGATTTTGAGATCTTCTAAGAATTTTTTAAATGCAACCTTTCTATTAGTATTTTACATACAACTGTACCAAGATTGAAAGGAAATATAAAACATATTTACTGCCTTAGCTGGTTTGGCTCAGTGGATAGAACATCACCCTGAGGACTGCAGGGTCCCAGCTTCGATTCGGTCATGGACACATGCCTAGCTTGCAGGCTCAATCCCCAGTAGGGGACATGCAGGAGGTAGCCGATCAATGATTCTCATCATTGATGTTTTATCTCTCCTTCTCCCTTCCTCTCTGAAATCAATAAAAATATATTTTAAAAATAAAAAAATAAAACATATTTACTAAACTCTGATTTCATAAAATAAATGTTTATATTAATACTAGTGGCCTGGTGCATGGATTTGTGCACATTGAAAGGAAATTAATTAGAAGAAATATTTTAATATCGCTATTCGCCCTTTCTCTATAATAGAAGTGTCAACCAAATTCACGATCAACAATGACAGATCAAAACACACGTGTGCGATTTGTGCCAGCGAGAGCTTTATATGTATGTATTGTGCATGCGCAAGTCAACGTTTATTTTTAAATTGCCAGTGTGTGTCATATGTACCGGATGGTAGGATGGACGTACGGTCGGTCACTTAGCCTTTTATATATATAAATTATAAAAGTTTACTCATTACTCATATTCTCTAACCACCATCACCTTGGGAAATACTTAGTTGACAGAGAATTTGGGGGCACATTAAGTTAAAGTATCATGTTCAAAAATATATTCTCAATAATCTGTTGGAAATGAAAATAAACCACATTTAAAATTATAAAATAATTTTACAAGAAGGTATTCTTTATAAAAATATAATCAATACCCCTTTTCTCCAAGAAAGCATTATCTATACTAATAAAAGTGTAATATGCTAATTAGACCAGACATCCTTCCGGACAAAGCAATGGTGGCAGGGACAGGGAAGAGCAGTTAGGGGCAATCAGGCCTGCAGGGGAGGGCAGTTAGGGGCAACCAGGTTGGCCAGCAAGGGAGGGCAGTTAGGGGCGACCAGGCCAGCAGGGGAGGGCAGTTAGGGGCGACCAGGCTGGCCGGTAGAAGTGGTTAGGAGCAATCAGGCAGGTAGGCAGAGAGGTTAGGGCCGATAAGGCAGGCAGACAGAGGCGGTTGGGGCAATCAGGCTGGCAGGCAGAGTGGTTAGGGGCAATCAATCAGGCAGTCAGAGGGGTTAGGGGCAATCAGACAAGCAGTCAGTGTGGTTAGGGGCAATCAGGCAGGCAGGCAGATGAGTGGTTAGGAGCCAGCAGGGATTGGGCCTAAACCAGCAGTCGGACATCCCCCGAGGAGTCCCGGATTGGAGAGGCCGGGCTGAGGGTCCGGACGCTAGTATAAATTAAGGGATAATATATGTGTCTTAGTCCATTTTGACTGCTATCCTATATAATAAAAGGGTAATATGCAAATGGACTCTAATGGCGGAACAACCAGGAATGACCGGTCACTATGACGTGCACTGCCCCCTGATGGTCAGTCTGCTCCCACAGGGGGAGCTCCGCTCAGCCATAAGCCAGGGAGTGGGCCAGAGTTGGCAGGTGGACATCCCCCGAGGGGTCCCAGACTGCGAGAGAGCGCAGGCCGGGCTGAGGGGACCCCCCCTCCAAGTGCACGAATTTTCATGCACCGGGCCTCTAGTAACAGAATAACATGCATTGATCCACTGGTTTTTTGTTTGTTTGTTTGTTTTTTCATTTTAACCTCATATGATGTAAGGGGCAAAAGGGATCTCTGGGGATTCTTTTATAAGCATATTAATCCCATTTGTAAGGCCTCTGTGGTTATGACCTAAACACCTCCTAATAGCTCCACCTCCTAATATTATCACCCTGGGGGTTAGAATTAAACCTATATATTGAGTGGGGGTGGCACAGGAGCAGGACACAAACATTCATACCATAGTGATATGTGTTGAGCAAACATTTGTTAAGTGACTGTTAAATACAAGGAACTGTGCTTTGCAACTGGGAATACAAAAATAAATAAAATGTGGTCCTTGCCCTTCTGGAGTTGTAGTGTATTGAAGGATAAAATATATAAACAATGATAATGTATAACATTAAATATACCCAAAAGAAGTCACAAATGAAGCTGTATGGGAATCTTAACAATTAGGCATTTAGGAAAGGCTTCATGCATGAGCTAGAGCCGTGGTTGGCAAACTGCGGCTCGTGAGCCACATGCGGCTCTTTGGCCCCTTGAGTGTGGCTCTTCCTAAGCCTTAGGAGTACCCTAATTAAGTTAATAACAATGTACCTACCTATATAGTTTAAGTTTAAAAAATTTGGCTCTCAAAAGAAATTTCAATCGTTGTACTGTTGATATTTGGCCCTGTTGACTAATGAGTTTGCCGACCACTGAGCTAGAGCTTTTCAGTAACTATGAACTTGACGTGGGTAACTTCAAATGACTCATGCACTTCTTGCTTAGGTTTGGTTCTTTAAAATTTTATGAAAAATACTTTTTAACATGTAACAGTGCTACTTAAATCCTTTTAAGTTGAGTAGTATGTTTTATACCCTGGAGTACTTTTAATAATTAAAATACTATATTTTAAGCTTACAGAAAAATTAAGCAATAAGTATAGAATGTTCTTTATTTAAAAAATTATTTATTGTTTAAAGTATTACATGAGTCTCCTTTTTCCCCCCATTGATCTCTCTCCCACCACCCCTTCTCCCAAGCACAAGCCCTCTAAAAAACATTGTTTTGTTTCTATTACTAACATTTTGCATCAGTGTACTACATTTGTCATAATTGATATACCAATTATAAAAAATACATTATTCTTATTAACTAAATTAATAGTTTAGGATTCACTGTGTTGTAGTTTATATAGATTCGTGGAAATGCATAATGTTATGTATTCATCATTAAAGTATTGAACAGAATAATTTTCACTGCCCTAAGAATTCCATATGGTCCACCTATTTATCTCTCTCTTCATCTTCCCAGATCCTTGGTAACCAATGATCATTTTACTTTCTGAAATTTTGCCTTTTGCCAGACTGTCATATAATTGGAAATCATATAACATGTACCCACTTCAGACTGGCTGGTTTCACTTAGCAATATGCATTTCAGAGTCATTTATGTCTTTTTGTGACTTGAGAGTTTATTTCTTTTTTATTGCTGAGTATATTCCATTGTATGGATGTACCATGATGTGTTTATCCATTCACCTGTTGCTTCCAGATATGGGCAATTGTACATAAACTGCAATAAGCATTTTGTTCAGGATTTTGTGTAACATAAATTTTCAGTTTATTTGGGTAATTACTAAGCAATGCAATTGTTAGACTATATTATAAGACTGGTTATTTTTGTGAGAAACTGCCGAACTGTCTTCCAAAGTGGCTGTTCCATTTTGCATTCCCACCAGCAATGATTGAGAGTTACTGTTGCTCCACATCCTTGTCAACATTTGTTCTGGATTTTGCACATTCTAATTGGTGTGTAGTGTTATCTCATTTTTATTCTAATTTGATTTGCCTAATATGACATAACTTTTCATTTGCTTTTTGGCCATCTGTATATATTCTTTAGTGAGGTGTGTGTGGTCTTTTATCCATTTTTTTTTAATTGTGTTGTTCATTTTCTATTGACTTGTAAGAGTTCTTTGTATTACATTTTGGATGCCAGTCCTTGGTCAGATGTCTTGAAAATATTTCCACTCAATTTGTGGCTGTATTTTCATTCTCAGCAGAAATTGTAAATTTTGATGAAGTCCAATTTACCAATATTTTGTGGGTTATGCTTTTAGTGTTGCATCTAAAGGTCACTTAGCTTTTCTCTCATGTTATCTTCTAGAATTTTTATAGCTTTGTGCTTTACATTTAGGTCTGTGATCCATTTGGAGTTAATTTTTGAAAACGGTATATGATCAGTGTCTAAAAACTTTTTAAAAATTAGTTCCAAAACAATTTTTTGAAAATTTCCCACTGGGCTACCTTCACACTGTTGCCAAAGATCAGTTAACTATTTTTGTGTATATTTGTCTATTTCTGGACTCTCTATTCTTTCCCATTGATGTATTTGTCTATTCTTTTACCCTTATCATACTGTCTTAATTAGTGTAGTTTTATAGTCAGTCTTAAAGTCAAATAGGGTCAGCCCTCCAACATTATTTTCTTCAATATTGTGTTGGATATTTTAGGTCTTTTTCTTTACTATATAAACTTTAAAATCAGTTTGTTCATATCTACCAAATTACTTGCTGGGATTTTGATTGGCATTGCATCGCCAATATAGATCACGTTAGGGAAGAATTGACATCTTTACAATATTGAGTCATCCACGAATGTGAAATATCTCTCCAATCATTTAGTTGTTTTTTTATTTTTTTCATCAGAGTTTTCTTATTTTCCTCATATAGATTTTGTACTTTTTTTGGTTGATGTATACCTAATTGTTTCATTTTTTAGTACTCATTTAAATGTTGTTATTTTTTTTTACTTTAAATTGTATATTGTTATTGAAGGAATATAGGAAAGCAATTGACTTTTGCATATTACCTTTTTATCCTTCAATCTTGCTATATTTGCTTATTAATTCAGGAGTTTTTTGTTAACTCTTTGGGATTTTTCTACATGGGTAATCATCCTATCTAATAATCTAATAAAGGGATAATATGCAAATTAACCATCACTGCGTCACAGATGACAGTGCCCATAGCCACAAGATGGTGGTGCCCAGTCCTCTTAGCCCCACCGGAGTCCCCCAGTCCCAGGGGGGCGGCCACTGAGAGTGGGCAGTGTGAGTGGCCTGGCTGGGTAGCGGGCAAAGAGGGGCGGGGTAGAGGTGGGGAGGAATGCTTGCGTCGTCGCCCTGGCGACAAGGCAAGCATTCTGCTCCTGGCTGCGGATGGGCCTCTGGCCACGCTGGGGCACGGATGTGCCTCTGGCCAGGCCAGGGCGTGGAATACTTGCGTCGTCGCCCTGGCGACATGGCAAACGTTTCGTGCCCAGCTACAGATGGGCCTTTGGTCAGGCTGGGGCATGGAATGTTTCCGTTGTTGCCCTGGCGATGAGGCAAGCGTTCCGCGCCTGGCCGCGGATTGGCCTCTGGGCCACGGAGAGTCTCTGGGCAGCGGGCGCGGAGCGGCCAGGCCTGCAGAGAGCTACTGGCACACAGATTCGCCAGTAGCTACTAGAGTAATCATATAATCTGCAAAAATTGTTTATTTCTTTCTTCCTAATATGTAAACCTTTTATTTTTTTTACTTGCTTTTATTTCCGTTTCTTGCTTTATTTTACCATGTTGAACAATAGCAATAAGACAGGACATCCTTGCCTTGTTCCTAATCTTAAGAGAAAACCATCTAGTTTTCCATAATTAAGTATATTATGAGCTATAGGGTTCTATGTATATATTCTTAACCCTTTGAGTGCCAACCAATATCCTAGGAATTATGCTAAAATTGCCAAGGCATTTTTGCTGATTTTACAGCAGTTTAGGAAAAAAATATTATGAATTGGAAGTAAATGAAGTTACATATTCAAAAACTTAAGGGAACCTTTACTACATTTGTTTTCATCTTTGACATATATTGTTTCCTGATTGTATTATAAAATACAGTAGGAAAAAAAATTGCCAACCACTGGCGTCCTGAGCTCTAGATGTGCTCCCAGGGCCCCGAGACTTTCAACGCTTCACACACCTGTTCCGCTCTATCATTTTAATGGATTTATTGTTGTTGTTTTTTGATAACAGACTTTAATGAAGTATAATTTATATGCAGTATAGCACACAATTCCTAAATGAATATTGCTCGGTACCGTTTTGCATAGGATTCTTGTGTCCTCAATGCCTGTGGTCAATTTTAGAACTACAAACATTAGGCATCAGAAGTAATCTGCACTTAGGTGCCATCTGTCAATAAAGAGTGAACTACTAGCATCTAATAGTGACACTGCAGGAGGAGCGCAATCGCGCACCCCTGCACTAAAAGGGTTAAACAAGTTGAAGAAATCCCCCTCTTTTTCCAGCTTGCTGAAAGTTTTTATCATGAATAGGTGCTAGATTTTGTCCCATACTTTTTTTGCATGTATTGATATTATTTGATATATTTTCTTTAGCCTGTTAAAGTGATAAATTACATTATAGCCATGCATCACTTAACAAAAGGGATATGTTTTGAGAAATGCATTGTTAGGTGATTTTGACATTGTGAAAATAATGTAAAGTGCATTTACAGGAACCTAGATGCTTTAGCTTACTACATACCTAAGCTCTATGATATAGCTTATTGCTCCTAGGCTACAAACCAGTATAGTACATGTTACTATACTGAATACTCTGGGCAATTATAACACAACTAGAGGCCCGATGCACAAAATTCGTGCAAGGGGCTTGGCACCCGCCGCTGCGGTGGCCTCCTCAGCCCCTGCCGCCGCGGCTTTATCCCGAAGGTTGACCAAAAGGATGTTTGGTCTAATTAGCATATTACACTGTTATTATTATAGATGATAAGTATTTGTGTATATAAACATAAAAAAGGTACAGTAAAAAATACAGTATAAAGGATATATAAAATGATACACCTATATAGGGCACTTACCACAAATGGAGTTTGCAGGACTGGAAGTTGCTCTGAGTAAGTCAGTGAGTGAGTGTTGAGAGAATATGGAGTCCTTAAGGTGGACAACTGGGAATAAATGGAGAGTCAAGAAGGGAGGAGAGCCCAGACGGCCACAGATGTAGCCCTGAAGCCAGGAGGTGGGTAACAGCTCTGCTGGAGAGGGGAGGAACCTGGTGGTAGCAGATGCTTCTGTGGGCTGATAAGAACAGAGAGTCTTGGTGGGCTCTCCAGCAGGGGTAGCAGTGTGAATAGCAGCTGAGCCAACTGAGACGCCTCGATAAGGACACAAGATATGGGACAAGGACACAACATAGGGTTTTTGCCGCAGCTTTCTGCTGTCAGGTGTGGGTGTTTCACGCAAAGAAATGAAGCAATAGAGCTTTGCCACCCCATGGACTCCCCAAACTAGCCTCCACTTGTCCTTGGTGTTGGGGTGAGGATCACATTATCTGAAAACATAGGGCTATTGCAGTAGAAATGCTTTTTCCCCTCTATGATTGATCCCCAGTTGGGGTAAATGGGGCTGTGGCTGAAGTCCCGGCTGGTCAAAACAAATCCCACCCACAAGCATCATATCTGTACTGTCTGTACTGTCTGACAGAAACCCAAGAAGTTCAGCTCTGGGAGATCATAGAGGTAAAAATCTTGTGATTCAGCGACACCTACCGGAAAATAGGAGAAAAACCTCTTCAGAGAAAGCTGCTAGAGAAAGGACAGTAATTTGATAGATGCCTAGACAGAGGAGACCAGTGAATACCATGAATAACCAAGGTAATGAGGACTCTTAGAAAGAAAATGAAAAATCTCTAGAAAGCAAGCTGGAACATATGGAAATATGTTATATAAATGACAGAGAATTCAAGATTGCAGGTCTGAAAATACTCAAGGAGATGTGAGAAAATAAAGACAGGCAATTCACTGCACTCATTAAACAAATTAATGAACTAAATTAGTACTTTACAAAGGAGCTTGAAATCCTGGAAATGAAGCATGAAATTAGAGATTAGGAGTGAACTACTGAGCATAGGAAACAGAGCTGACCAGATGAAGGAAAGTATTTGTGACATTGAAGATAGGAATCTAGAAATGACAAAGATGGAAGAAGAAAGAGACCTGACCATAAAAATAAATAAAAGAGACCTACAAGAACTATCTGACTCCATTAGAAAAAGCACATAAGAATTATAAGAATACCAGAAGGGGAGAGGAACAGAAATATTCAAACAAATAGTGGAAGAGAACTTCCCAAACCTATGGAAAGAGCTAGATTCTCAAATCTGAGAAGCAAACAGAACACCTAGTTACTTCAATCGAAAGAGGCTCTCTCCAAGACACATTATATTAAAATTGTAAAAAATAAATGACAGAAAAATCTCAAAGTAGCCAGGGAAAAGAAGGAAGTGACCTACAAAGGAAAACCCATCAGAATTTTGTCTGACATATCAGCAGAAACTCTACAAGAGTGGAACCAAATATTCAAACAACTGAAAGAGAGAAATTGCCAGCCAAGAATAATATATCCAGAAAAATTATCCTTTAGATATGAAGAATAAATACTTTCCCAGACATACAGAAACAGAGGGATTTAATCACCAGAAAATCTTAATTGCAGGAAATATACGAGGCAGTTCTACCTGAAACAAAAAGCATAAGGTTGCAATACTAAAAGTAAGATCACCCAAAATATATAACCTTCCTAGAGTATATCATGAAGAATTGGAAAATCTAAATAGACTGATAATCATTGAAGAAATTTAAACAACCATCTAAAACCTCCCTAAATTTAAAAGCCCAGGACCAGATGGCTTCACCAGTGAATTCTACCAAACATTCAAATTTTTTTTAAACCTATGCAATTGTAAAAAAGAGGGATCTCTTTCACTTTGTGACAGAATGAATGGACCTAGAGAATATTATGCTAAGTAAAATAAGCCAATCTGAGCAAGACAAATATCACATGATCTCATTATTTGTGGAATCTTAAGAATAAAATGTATTGGCTGGAAGCATGGAGGCATAGAACAGACTGACATACCTTGATGTGGGGACAAAGTGGGGGAGGGGTGGCGGAGGAACAAGAAGCGATAAACCAAAGAACTTATATACTAATGCATAGCCTTGGGCAATAGGGTAGTGAAGACCTGGGGGAGTGAATAGGGCCTGGGAGGTGGAGGGTAAAGGAAGGGAAATGGGAGACATCTGTAATACTATCAACAATAAAAATTACTTCTAAATAAATAAAACCTGTCTTTCTGAAACTCTTCCAAAAAATTGAAGAAGAGGCAACACTTCCGAACATATTTAATGAAGACAACATAACTCTAGTAGCAAAAACCTGACAAGGATAACAGAAGAAAAGAAAACTACAGACCAATATCTCTGATGAATCCTAAACAAAATACTATCAAATCAAATACAATACATAAAAAAATTATACATCACGATCAAGTGGGGTTCATTCCAGAGGTACAGGGATGGTTCAACATATGCAATTCAATCAATGTAATGCACCACATCAATAAAAGTGGATAAAAATCATATTATGTTATCAGTAGATGCTGGAAAAGTATTTGATAAAATACAACATCCATTTATGATTAAAACACTAACTAGAATAGGAATAGAAGGAAAGTACCTCAACATAATAAAGGCCATCCTATATAATAAAAGACTAATATGCAAATTGACTGAACGTTAGAATGACTGGTTGCTATGATGCACACTGACCACCAGGGGCAAACACTCAACACAGGAGGTGCCCCCTGGTGGTCAGTGCGCTCCCACAGGGAGAGTTCCCTCAGCCGGAAGCCAGGCTCACAACTGGTGAGTGCAGTGGTGGTGGTGGGAGCCTCTCCCAACTCCATGGCAGCACTAGAGATGTCCGACTGCCGGCTTAGGCCCACTCCCCACAGACATCCGTCAGTTCGACATCCCTTAAGGGCTCCTGGACTGCGAGAGGGCACAGGCCAGGCTGAGGGATACCCCTCCCCCGAGTGCACGAATTTCATGTGCTGGGCCTCTAGTATACGATAAAACTTCAGCTAGTATTGTACTCAAAAAATGGCAAAAAAACTGAAAGCTTTTCCTCTAAAATCAGGAACAAGACAAGGATACCCATTCTCACCACTCCTATTCAATATAGTTCTAGAAGTCCTACCCAAACCTAGAAGCTAAGAGAAAGAAATAAAAGGCATCCAAATAGGGAAGGAAGAAGTAAGTGTCACTTTTATCAGATGACATGATTCTGAACATAGGAAACCCTAAAGAGTGCACCAAAAAACTACTTGAAATAAATACAGCAAAGTTCCAAGATATAAAATCAATGTGCAAAAATCCATTGCCTCCCTGTATACTAACAACAAAATGTCAGAAAAAGAAATGAAAACAAACAAACCCACAATTCCTTTTGCAATTGCAACCAAAAAAATAAAATACTTAGCAATAAACTTAACAAAAACCATGAAAGACCTATATACTGAAAACTGCAAAGTATTAAAAGAGATTATAAAAGGGACCTAACTGGTTTGGTTCAGTGGATAGAATGTCAGCTTACGGACTGAAGGGTTTCAGTTTCAATTCCAATCAAGCGCACATGCTTGGGTTGGGGCCTCAATCCCTAGTAGGGGGCATGCAGGAGGCAGCCAATCAATGATCCTCTATCATCTTTGATGTTTCTATTTCTCTCTCCCTCTCTCTTCCTCTCTGAAATCAATAAAAATCTTTTTTTTAATATATTAAAAAAATAAAAGAGTGTAAAAGGCACAACAACAAAATGGGAAAATATCCCGTGTTCATGGATGGGAAGAATCAACATAGTTTAAAATGGCCACATTACCTAAAGTAATATACAGTTTACAAAAAATTATCAGATTTGTATGGGACCACAAAAGACCCCAAATAGCTAAATCAATTCTGAGAAGAAAAAAAAACAAAGCCTGAGGTATCACACTACCTGACTTCAAATTATACTATAGAGCTATGATAATCAAAACACCATGGTAATGGCAGAAAAACAAGAGGTACAGATCAATGTAACAGAATTGAGAGCTCAATTGAGATATAAAACCACATGCATATGGGCAGATCATTTTTGACAAAGTCCCAGAAAAACACAATGGAGTAATGAAAGCCTCTTTGATAAATGGTGCTGAGAAAATTGGAAAGCCACATACAAAAGAATAAAACTGGATTACACTTTACCCCTATGTGCAAAAATTAACTCAAAATGGATTAAAGATCTAAAAATATTTGAAACAATAAATTACATAGAAGTAAGCTCAGGTACAAAACTTATGTGCTGATCTTGATCTTAGAGTACATTTTAAGAACTTAACTTCAAAGGCAAGGGAAGTAGAAGCAAAAATAAATGAATTGGACTATATCAAACTAAAAGGCTTCTGCACTGCAGAAGAAACTGACAATACAAAGAGGCAGCCGACCAGAAGGGAGATGATATTAGCAAATACTATTTCCATCAAAGGTTTAATACATAAAATATACAAAGAACTCATAACACTCAACAACAAACGAACAACCTAATTAAAAAATGGGAAGAGTACTTGAACAGGCACTTCTCCCAAGAAGACATATAACCAGCCAATAGATACATGAAAAGATGTTCAACCTTACTAGCATTTATGGAAATGCAAATCAAAATTACAATGTGATACCATCTCACACCTGTTAGAGTGACTCTGATAAAAAGGAAAAGCACTAACAAATGTTGGAGAGATTGTGGAGAAAAGGGAACCATCATTCACTGCTTGTGGGAATGTAGACTGGTACAGCCACAATGGAAAACAGTCTTGCAATTCCTTCAAAAATTAAGAATAGAGCTACCATATGACCTAGCACTGCCTCTCCTGAGTATATACCAAAAAAAAAAAATGGATTCTTAAAGATGGATGCTCCCCTGTGTTCATTACAGTATTATTCACATTGGCCAAGACACTGAGGCAACCAGGGTGTCCTTCGATATGATTATGGATAAGGAAGATGTATTTATATACAATGGAATACTACTCAGGTATAACAAAAGATGAAGTATTGCCATTTGCGATAACATGGATAGATCTTGAGAATTTATGCTGAGTGAAATAACTCAGGCAGAGAAATCTAAGAACCATATGATTTCATTCATATGTGAGATATATAACTGAAAGTTGTGGACAGAAACAGCAATCTCATTGTCACCAGAGGAAGGGGTTTGTGGAGTTGAGGGGATGAAGGGAGGCTAATATATGGTGAGGGGAGATGATTTGACTTTGGTTGGTGGGCACACAGTACAATATACACATCTTGTAACATAACAGTCCACACCTTAAACATATCATCCTGTTACTCAATGTTACCCAAATAGATGTAATAAAAATAAATGTAATAGAATAATATAAATTACAACTAGTCGAACTTCTAAAACCCCCAAACTGATCCCTTTTTCAACACACAAACACAACTGAAAAATCCAAGGATGGTAGATTGTAATGAGCAGCGGAGCCTGTATGGAGGAAGGACAGAGACAGTTTCCTAAGATTAAGCCCAGTGCCCATCCTGGCTCCATAGTGCATGGAAGTAATGGAGAAATTGGGCTGCAACCCGTACAGTGTAGCCTGGAGCATAAGAGAAGCAGATGTAGTTATCCCCCATGAAAAGACATCTCACTTCCTCATTCCCCATCATGTCAGACCCATCAGAATGGGTGGCTCAGAAGCTTGCTTCCCTAGTTGCACCCTTCCCTGAAGAGCCTGGCAAAGAAAGCTAAGAAGTCACAGACAGTCTGGTGGTGCCCAAGATAATTGCTGGTGGCATTTCAGGGTCAGATAGTAGCACTGCAGAAAGCAAATCTGCCTCATGCTTCCCAGCAGAGCCCATGAAAGAAAGCTTTTACCCAGAGACAGCACAGTTCGTGCCCAGTTCTCTTGTTGGCAGAGTGGCACAGCCTAAGCAGCAAAAACTTGCTTTCCTTTCCTCACCCATCCTAACAGTCTAGTAGCGGCAGTGGAGACACCTTCAAACACATAGTGAGGCCAACAACATTAGTAAGAAGGAAATAGCACAGGGAACTTGCAATATCATTTCTTCACCACTCCCACATTTCTTCACCACAGTGATGGTGCCAGTAACTTAGGCAAGCCAGTCACAGAGGGGACACCCACAATCCCAGTGAGTGTGTGACATATTCCTTAACCTAAGGGATGCTGTTTCACCTCAATCCCAGATGCAAAAAAAGTTTGCATTCGAACACCATTCACTGGTAGACAAAAGAAAGTACCTGCCTATCAATAAATGCTCAAAATTGTTGATAGCAAAGTCATCCTCCTATATAATAAAAGGGTAATATGCAAATTGACCACACAGTGGAACAAACAGTCACTATAACTTTCACTGACTACCAGGGGGCAGACACAACGCAGGAGCTGCCCCCAGCTCGCAGGCACTGAATGATCAGGGCCTGCTGGCCAACCTCTTGGTCACTTTTCCTGGCTGGCAGGCTCCGATAATTCGATGGAGAATGGGGAACCAGGGGTGGGTGGCGGTGGATGTGGGCGGCGCCAGGCCAAGGCCCCCAGCCCGCTGGTCGCCCCACATACAGAGGGCGACCTGCAGTGGGAAAGCGGGGCTGGCAAGCGGGCAAGAACGGCCAGCTTCTTGGTTTCTCCCCCTGGCCTACAGGCTCAGATCACCCGATGGGGAATGGGGAACTGGGGGTTGGGTGGTGGCAGTGGGCGGGGCTGGCAAGCAGGCGGGAACGGCCAACCTCTCAGTCCCACCCCCCTGCCCCCACAGCTGGCAGGCTCTGATCACCTGGTGGTGAACGGGGGACCAGTGGGTGGTGGGAGGGGGGGCAGGGCCAGCTGTGGCAGCCAGGGAAGAAGGCCCTGATTGCAGGCCAGGCCTAGCAACTGTACCCATGGATGAATTTCGTGCACCGGGCCTCTAGTATCTAAATAAAAAAAGAGTTCACTACCTAAAATAAGCAGGGAGAAACAATCTATCAAATACCCTGAAAAACCAAGGTTACATGGGAGTACTAAAAGAAAAGTCTCCAGAAACCAAAGTTGTAGAAGACTGTGACTTAAAGGACAGAAAATTTATGATTGTAGCTATGAGGAATCTCAATAACACACAAGAGAACTAGCAAAGGCAGTGAGTTCAGAAAGAAAATTAATGAAGTTTCCCTCCTTTTACCAAAGGGATGGAAACTAAAACAAAAAAACAAACAAAATAGAAATTCTGGAGCTGAAAAAATTAATAAATGGGATGAATATATTAGCATTAGATATAGACCTGAGCACATGGAAGAGAAAATTAGTGGGCTCAAAGATAGAAACCTAGAAATGACTCAGGAGAGAGAGAACTAAGAGTTTATAAATTAAAACAACTCTTTGAGAATTATCTGACTCCAATAGAAAGAGCAACATAAAGATGTTGGATATACCAGAAGGAGAAAAGAGTGAGAACAATACAGAGAGCATATTCAAACAAATAATTGATGAGAACTTCTTAAACCTAAGCAAAGAACTGGATTCCTGAATTCAAGAAGTTAACAGAACACCTAGTTATTTATGCAAAATGACCTTGTTCAAGATACATTATATTAAAATTGTTAAAAATTAATGACAAGTAAAATTTCTAAAGGCGTCAAGGATAAAAAGAGTAACCTAGACAGGAAACCCAATTAGATTTTCATCAGGTCTTTTATCAGAAACTTTATAAGCCAGGAGATGGATGAAATGTTCAAAATATTGAAAGAGAGAAACCATTGGCCAAGAGTAATACAAGGTGAAGCAAAAGAGGTTTACACTTGTGAATAAGGGAAACAGTTTATTATTGTGTTATTATTAATTACTAGAGGCCCGGTGCACAAAATTCGTACACTCGGGCGGGAGGGGGACCGTCAGCCCAGTCTGCGTCCTTTTGCAGTCCGAGAGCGCTCGGGGGATGTCCAACTGACAGCTTAGGCCTGCTCCCCACAGTCAGACATCCTTAGCGCTGCAGCGGAAAAAATAGAAGCTCCTGCCACCACCATTGCACTCACCAGCTATGAGCCTGGCTTTTAACTGAGCCATGCTCCACCTGTGGGAGCACACTGACCACCAGGGGGCAGGTCCTGCATTGAGTGTCTGCCCCCTGGTGGTCAGTGTGCATCATAGCGACCTGTCATTCCGCTGTTCTGTCGATTTGCTTATTAGCCTTTTATTATATAGGATTATATAATTTTCCATATGGGCAACTGTTAATCTACTTTTGCCACACGCTCTATATTCAGCAAAGTTATGCTTTGGATAGGAAGGAGAAATAAAGACTTACCCAGTCAAAAACAAAAACTGAATCACAGAAGATGGAGAACAAGAAGACAAAGCCAGCAAAGTCCCCACTGTTGCCTTTCTCTCTATCCCACAGCAGGGACCAGAGCCAGGTCCTCCCTCCATCTTTGGAATGCAGACTAGTAATTCATTGATAACAGTTATGAGGGTCTCCCTGTGAATCGCCAGTATAGCTCCTTTCTTTTCTGGAAGATTCCCATTCTAGAGCTAGATCTGCCAGAGCTGGAAAGTCTGGATCTGTCAGATACATCCACCTACAAGGTCAAGGACAGCAGAATTGTCAGAATGATCCAGCAAGGAAGTGAAACAGAGCAGGAGAAAATCCCTGAAGGTGATGCCCTCCTTTAGTGCAGCACCTTCAAGTTCTGGAGAACCCCCATTGCCAGCATCTACTCCTTCGAACTGGACTTACTCTAAGCCCAAGACTTTTATCACCCACAGTGCTCTCATTGTCTTCCCTTTCAAGCCTCTTCCTTTCTCTCCTTTTCCCCTATTAATCTTGCTCTGTCCCCTCAATTGTGTTAAATCTGCCAGAGTTGTGTTTTATTTATTCATTTATTCGTTCATTTGTTCATTCATTTATTGTATCAGTTTTTCTCAAAAGCCCTCAAGGCACAAAGCAAAGTGTTCAAGCAATGGAGTACTCACTGTGCTACATGGATTCCTCCTTCCCACCCCTTATTTATTCCAGAAAACAGGCCTGATGGGGGAACCAGAGATAAAATAGAAGGACTGATTTTTTTTTAACCTCATTTTAATCAGATTTAGAGATTGCTCCAGCCTTCCTAATTTTCTGCTCTAGGTCAATAAATACAATTTTTTCTTCAAGGGTTGATGAATACCTTTTAAGTTTTAATGTGAGGTTATCTGCTACAAGACAGTAGGATTTCTAAAAGGTAAGGTGATAAGACACTTGCTTTTTTGATTATTCTCCTTCTCTTAGAGAAATTGTGGGTAAAGGTGTGAAACAAGCAGCAATAATGTCTTGGAACATGAAAATAGGGGAAAGACCTGAATCATTTTAGAAATAGCTAATTTCTCTCAAAGGGGTATTTTTTCTTCAAGCCTACTCACTTTACAATTTTGCTCCTAATTGGAGGTTGACAACTCTGAGGAAAATCACTCAATTTCAAATCTTACAATGCAATCTTGCTGACTATTAATATTTGGTATGGTTTTGATTCTGTTTCTAAAAGACATCGGGTTAGGTCCTTAGTATTTTAGATTTGCCTTCCTGTATTTGAGATGTATATTGACCAATGGGTCTCAGGGAAAGTTTTTCACATATCTTGAGACCATGAAATGAACAATCATATTCTGACCCTACATCCTGTTCTAACTCCTTACAAATTTTTGATGCTGATTTGTACTCCTATTTAATAATTTCTGTAACAAAGATATTCAATCCCAGAGAGGAAAAAAGCTAAGAGAATTTACCTCCACCAGATCTGCATTTCAAGAAATATTGAATGGAGCAATTGTACCTGAAACAAAAAGACAAAAGTATGCAAAACTTTGAGTAGGATGACAAAATAGACAGACAGAAGGGGCAAAGTGCAACTTTTTTTCAAAACAGAGTATTAAACACTTAACTATATTATAAAGGTTAAAGGGGAAATGTCTATTTTTTATTGCTGACACTATTACCAATGTTCCCCACCCCCCCAACCCTGTGCTCTCCTCCACCCAGCCCCCACAGTGCCCACTGACCTTCACCACATTGTTGTCTGTATCCATGGGCCATAGATATATGTTCTTTGACTAATCTCTTCACCTTCTTTTATCCAGTCTCTCAGACAGCTGTCAATCTGTTCCATGTATTCATGCCTCTAGTTCTATTTTGTTTTTCCGTTTATTTTATTCATTAGATTCCACATATAAGTGAGATAATATGGTATTCGTCATTTTCTGACTGGCTTATTTTGCTTAGCATAATAATCTCTAGGTACATCCATTCCTTTGAAAAGGGTAACACTTTCTTTTTTAAAATTGCGTAGTATTCCACTGTGTATATGTACCACAGCTTCTTTATACAGTCATCTACTGATGGGGACTTGGGCTGCTTCCAGATCTTGGCTATTTTAAATAATGCTGCTATGAACATAGGAGTACATATATTTATTCTGATTGATGTTTCGGGATTCTTAGGATATATTCCCAGATGTAGATTGGTGGGTCAAAAGGCTGTTCTGTTTTTACTTTTTGAGGAAACTCCATACTGCTTTCCACAGTGACTATACCAGTCTGCATTCCCACCAACAGTAATATAACTTGATATGTGGTATTGTCATCCCTCCAACTTTGCTCTTCTATCTCTGAATTGCTCTGGCTATTTGGGATTTTTTTTATTCAATATAAATTTTTGGACAGTTTGTTCTAGGTCTGAGAAATATGCCGTTGGTATTTTAATGGGGATTGCAGATAGATTTGGGTAGTATGGACATTTTAATGATGTTTATTCTACCAATCCATGAACATGGTATATTCTTCCACTTGTTTATATCTTTTCACAGGGGTTGCCTAAGACCATCGGAAAACACATATATATAATCACTATGCTTTAATTATGTTCAATTTGTAACAATGAAAATACATCCTGCATATCAGATATTTACATTATGATTCATAACAGTAGCAAAATTACAGTTATGAAGTAGCAATGAAAATAATTTTATGGTTGGGGGTCACCACAACATGAGGAATTGTATTAAAGGGTTGCGGCATTAGGAAGGTTGAGAACCACTGCTCTAGTTCTATAAGTTGTAGGGTTAGATAAGTTATTACCAGTTTTTCTTTTCTTTTCTTTTCTTTTCTTTTCTTTTCTTTTCTTTTCTTTTCTTTTCTTTTCTCTTCTCTTCTCTTCTCTTCTCTTCTCTTCTCTTCTCTTCTCTTCTCTGTTTTCTTTATTTCTTTCTTTCTACCAGTTTTTTTCCTTCCTTCCTTCCATCCTTCCTTCCTTCCTTCCTTCCTTCCTTCCTTCCTTTCTTCCTTTCTTATTTTTTTAGCTAGGGGTGTAGTGTTATGAACTTCCCTCTCAGGACTGGTTTCACTGTGTCCCATAGATTTTGGATTGTTGTGTTTTCATTTTCATTTGTTTCCAAATTTTTTTTATTTCCTCTTTGATCTCTTTGGAAACCCATTCATTGTTTAATAGCATGCTATTTAGCCTCCAAGTGTTTGAATATTTTTCGATTGGTTTTTTTTTTTTTTGTAGTTTTCTAATATTATGGCATTGTGATCTGAGAAGATGCTTGATATGCTTTCAATCTTCCTGAATTTGTAGAGACTTCATCTGTGTTCTAAAATATGGTGTATCTTTAAAAATGTCCCATGTGCCCTTGAGAAGGATGTATATTCATTCCATAGCTTTGGGGTGCAATTTTCTGAAGATGTCTATTAATTCCATCTGATCTAGTGAGTCATTTAGAATTGGTGTTTCTTTGCTGATTTATTGTCTAGAGGATTTATCCAGTGATGTCAATGGTGTATTAAAGTCCCCTACTATGATTGCTTTGCTGCCGATCTCTGCCTTGATATCTTCCATAAGTTTTTTTATGCATTTGGGAGCTCCTGTATTGGGTGCCTATATGTTTACCAGAGTTATATCTTCTTGTTGAATCAATTCCTATAGTATTACTAAAGGCCCAGTGCACAAATTCATGCACCATTGGGGTCCCTCAGCCTGGCCTGCGGGATCAGGCCAAACGGGCTCTCCGACATCCCCCAAGGTCCCAGGTGGCAAGAGGGTGCAGGCCAGGCCAAGGGACCCCACTGGTGCCATGATAGGGGCCGTTGAGGGATGCGGGAGGTTGCCCAGCCAGGGAAGGACCGTGGGAGGGCTCCAGTGCGTGTCTGGCCCGTCTCGCTCAGTCCAGATTGGTTGGACCCCAGCAGCAAGCTAACCTACTGGTTGGAGCTCTGCTCCCTGGTGGTCAGTGCACGTCATAGTGACTGGTCAACTGATCGACTGTCTGCCCCCTGGTGGTCAGTGCATGTCGTAGCAAGCGGTTGAGTGGCCTTAGCATATCAATAGATATTACGCTTTGAATGGTTGAACAGCCGACTGGTCAACCGGTCAACCGGACACTTAACATATTAGGCTTTTATTATATAGGATTAAGTGGCCTGCCTTATCTCTTCCTATGGTCTTCACTTTGAGGTCATTTTTGTCAGATATAATTATTTCTATCCCAGCTTTTTTTTTTCCATTTCCATTTGCCTGAAAAATTTTTTCATCCATTCACTTTCAGTCTGTGAGACCTTTGTTCTGGGGTGGGTCTCTTGAAGACAGCGTGTGTGTGTGTGTGTGTGTGTGTGTGTGTGTGTGTGTGTATCATGTTTTTTATCCTTTCAGCTACCCTATGTCTTTTGATTGTAGCATTTCTTGCATTGCTAGCTTGATGGTAATAAACTCTCTTAGCATTTTTTTGTCTGCGAAGCTCCTGATTTCACCCTGACTTTGAATGATAGCCTTGCTGGATAGAGTATTTTTGGATTCAATCCCTTGCTTTGCATCACTTTGTATACTTCATTCCATTCCCTTCTGGCCTGTTGTGTTTCTGTTGAGAAATCAGTTGATGGTCTGATGGGAGATCCCTTATTTGTAACTTTCTGTTTCTCTCTGGCAGCCTTTAAGATTCTTACTTTGTTGTTGATGATTGCCAATTTAATTACAATTTGCCTTGGTGTCAGTCTTTTCGAATTCATCTTGATTGGGACTCTGTTCTTCTTGTACTTGTGTGACTTTTTTCTTCTCCAGGTCAGGGAAGTTTTTGTCATTATTTCTTCAAATTGTTTTTTATTTCTTTTTAAAAAAATATATCTTTATTGATTTCAGCGAGGAAGGGAGGGAGAAAGAGAGATAGAAACATCAGTGATGAAAGAGAATCATTGATTGGCTGCCTCCTGCATGTCTACCACTGGGGATCAAGCCTGCAACCTAGACATATGCCCTTGACCAGAATCGAACCTGGGACCCTGATGATCCATCCACTGAGCCAAACCAGCCAGGACTGTTTTTGATTTCTTCAAACTGGTTTTCTGTTAGTTGCTTAGCTTCCTCTCATTCTGGCACCCTTATTATGTTGATATTGTTTGTGTGTGTGTGTTTTCCCAGAGCTCCCTTAGGCTCTCCTCCTAATTTTTAAATTTTTTTTCAGTTGTTGCTCCTCTTTGGTGTTTTTTCTATCCTTTCTTCTATATCGCTGACTCAGTCCTCAGCTTCTTCTAGTCAACTGTTGATACCTTCTATTGTGTTCTTTATTGCAGCTATGTCATTCTTCATTTCCTCTTGATTCTTACACATGGTGAGTTTCTCATCCAGACGTTTGAGCATCCTTATAACCATTAATCTGAATTACTTCTCTGAAAAATTGCTTGCCCCCATATCATTTAGTTCTTTTCTAGTGATTCTTCCTTTTCTCCATTTGGGGATTATTTCTTTGTCTCTTCATTTTTGCTATTCCTTTGTAATTATTTCTATGTATTAGATCAAACTGCTATGCCACCTAAATTTTTTTGAATTGGTCTTATGTAGTAGATGCTTTGTGGAACCCATTGGTGAAGTCTCTCATTACTCCTGGATTGGGAGTTTTAGGGAGGCCCCCTACTTGAGATATTTGGGTGCTCCTGATGTAGTTCAAATGTTATTGTTTCATTCCTGGATGGAGTCTTTTCTCAGGGTGTCTGATTATGTGGCTCGCTTCCTACCACGTCGTGCCAACTGTTGTGGAGGTGCTGATCGAACAGCACAAAATACAACATGTCAAGACACAACACAGGACAAAACACAAATGTACACAAGACACCGTTAACCCCAATAAAAGTGACCACTGGAGAAAAGAGAATTAGGAAGGAGAAAGGAGAAAAAGAATGATAGCGAGAGCCCTAACCGGTTTGGTTTGGCTCAGTGGATAGAGCATCGGCCTGCGGACTGAAAGGTCCCAGGTTCGATTCTGGTCAAGGGCATGTGCCTTGGTTGCAGGCACATCCCCAGTAGGGAGTGTGCAGGAGGCAGCTGAATCGATGTTTCTCTCTCATCGATGTTTCTAACTCTCTCTCCCTTCCTCTCTGTAAAAAATCAATAAAATATATTTTAAAAAAAAGAATGATAGCGAGAAAAAAAAGAAAGACTGTAGGGATAAAACACAACAAAACAAACAAATAAACCAACAAGCACCAACAAAAAACACCCAGAAAAAAGTGGGGCAGGGTCTGTAGATGCAGAGATTAAATAGAGAAAATAAGGTTGAGGAATTGTACAAATAGGGGAAAGACTATGTTTTAGAATAGAGGAAGGAGAAAAGAAATGAGAAATGAAGAAAAAATACAAAGACATTTCATTTTTGAAAAGGAGAATAGAGGAGAGAGCAGAAAGGCCTAAATTTAGGAAGTGAAACAATTTTTAAAAAATTAGAAGAAAAAAAGAGAGAAAAAAATTGAATAGAGAAGAGAAAGGAAAGAGATGTGTAAATGGAATAGTAGCAGTGAAGAGGAAATCCTATATAATAAAGAGCCAGGGTGTAACTACCATTATGACCTAAGGCTCAACCAGACCGGAAGTCAGTGCTGTGTTGCCATGGTTGCAGGTCGACTATGCCGGGCGTGAGTCAGTCCAGGGCGGAGACAGTCCGGGGTTGGAGTCAGTCTGGAGTCAGTCCTGGCGGGAGTCAGTCCCGGTCCCGCTGCGAGTCAGTTCCGGGCAGGATTCAGTTCCGAGTGGGAGCCAGTCCTGGGCGGGAGCCAGTTCTGGGTGGGAGCCAGTCCTGGGTGGGAGTCAGTCTAGGTGGGAGTCACTCCTGGGTCATGTAAGTGGAAGCTGTAAGAAACAGAAACAAGGCAGACCTATCCCTCCACATGGGGAGATATTGGCAGAAGAACAGCAGGGAGCCAGAACTCCCACCATCTCATAACAATAATGAATACCCATCCCCCTCCCTCGACACACACACCTACAAACCTTGGGCCAAGTGGGGAACCTGGACTTATACTCTCTTCTTGAAATAATGAGGTGGCATCTCACCCTTCCCTTACCAGAGCAGTATCAAAGCAAAGCCAGATAACACAGGGTTGAAAAAGATCCAGAGTTTCATAATGCTCAAAGTTTCTAGGTTTCAATTATCAAATTATTCATACAAAGAAGCAGAAGGATCTAAAACTGAATAAAAAAGATAATAGATACTAACACTGAGATAGTAGAGATGATAGAGTTATTTGATAATAAGTTTAAAGCAGCCATCAAAATAATCTTTACATGAGTGATTTTGAACATCCTTAAATCACTGAAAGTCGCTTAAATGGGGGAAAAAAGTTATGGCAAGTAAATAGAAAGTCTCAGCAAAGAAAATGAAGCTATAAAGAAGAACCAAATGAAAATTATAGTACAGAAGAATATAATAACTGAAATAACTCAGTGAATAGGCTCAAAGCAGAATGGATGGAACAGAGGAAACAGGGAACTAGAAAATATAACAATAAAAATATCCAATGAGAATAAGGAGAACATGGGTTTGAAAACAACAACAGAAAAAGATCAGAACCACAAGAACCAGTGGAATCATAACAACAACAACAAAAATAAATAAATAAAACTGTAACATTTGGAGTCCAGGAAGAAATGAAAGGAGGTGAAGCTGAAAGACTACTTGAAGAAATAATGGCTGAAAACTCTTCCAATTGGTCAAAAGACAGAAATCCTCAATTTTAAGAAGGTGAGGAAATACAAAATGAGAGAAACCCAAAGATAGCAACACCCACATCATAGTCAAACTTCTGAAAAATAAAAACAAAGAAAAACATTTTGAAAGTTCTGAATGACAAATAACACTTTATCTATAAGGAAAAAGTAATTCTCATGACAATAGGTTTTCCAATAGAAACCATAAAGTCTAAAAATAAAAGAACTGTCAATAGAGTCCTATTTCCAATGAAAATATCCTTTAGCAATATGAGGAAAATCAAGGCACCTCAGGAAAGAGAAAACACAAATGTAAACAAGAATTGATAATGAATAATATCCAGATCTCAAAATATATATGAAATACATTCAATATCATCTCTCCAGGTAAACTCAAATTTATTCCTCCATTACTTACTTACCAGGATAGCTAAAATTAAATAGGTTTATAATGTTAATTATTGGCAAGTGTCTGCAGGATCTGGAACTCTCATTCACTGTAGGTGGTTGTATAACTTGGATAAAAGGATGCAAAACTGTATCTACTAAATCTAAACATATGCCTACAGCGTGAGTCATTAAATTTACTGCTTTTATATATCCAAAAGACATGAGCATATAGGTCCTCAAAATCATATGTGAAAGGATGTTTAGCGTATCTTTATTCATAATATTTTTAAAATAGAAACAACTTACAAATCTGCCTACAGGAAAATGGAAGGATGGTAGTAAATTCAAATACTAGAATACTACATACCTACAAAAAAAGAATAAAATCCTGATATGAAGAACAGTATGGGTTAATTTCATAGATATTATGTTGAGCAAAAGAAGTGAGACACAAATGAGAATACATCATATAAATCCACTAATATGAATTTCATGAACTGATGGTACTATCAATGATTATAAAGGTCAGAAAATTAAGAAATTCTGAGGGTAATAGTCAGAAAGGGGGATGAAAGAAACTTCTAAAATCTTGAAAAAGATTCTACATCTTATACTGGGTGTTACATATGTAAACAAGTTTGATCTCTACATTTATGTTTCATGCACAGGTGAAGTTAAATATAAGTGTTTTTTTTCTGGTTAATAGCTTATAATACTTTATTTTTTAATTTTTTTTAATTAAATCTTTATTGTTCAGATTACATTTGTTCCTCCTTCCTCCCCCCCCATAACTCCCCTCCTCCCAGTTCCCGCCCCACCCTCCACCCTCATTCCCCACCCACTGTCCTCATCCATAGGTGCACGATTTTTGTCCAGTCTCTTCCCGCATCTCCCACTCCCCTTTCCCCCCCAAGAATAGTCAGTCCATTCCCTTTCTATGTCCCTGGTTCATTATAATCGCCAGTTCATTCTGTACATCAGGTTATTTATTCACTTGATTCTTAGATTCACTTGTTGATAGATGCATGTTTGTTGTTCATAATTTGTATCTTTACCTTTTTCTTCTTCCTCTTCTTAAAGGATACCTTTCAGCATTTCGTATAATACTGGTTTAGTGGTGATGAACTCCTTTAGCTTTTCCTTATCTGTGAAGCTCTTTATCTGACCTTCAATTCTGAATGATAGCTTTGCTGGATAAAGTACTCTTGGTTGTAGGTTCTTGGTATTCAGCACTTTGAATATTTCTTGCCATTCCCTTCTGGCCTGCAAAGTTTCTGTTGAGAAATCAGCTGACTAGTATGGGTATTCCCTTGTAGGTAATTGAGTCTCTTTCTCTTGCTGCTTTTAAGATTCTCTCTTTGTCTTTTGCTCTTGGCATTTTAATTATGATGTGTTTTGGTGTGGTCCTCTTTGGATTCCTTTTGTTTGGGGTTCTCTGCGCTTCTTGGACCTGTAAGTCCATTTCTTTCACCAGGTGGGGGAAGTTTTCTGCCATTATTTCTTCAAATAGGTTTTCAATATCTTGCTGTCTCTCATCTTCTGGTACCCCTACAATTCTGATATTTGTACGCTTGAAGCTGTCCCAGAGGTTCCTTACAGTATCTTCGTATTTTCGGATTCTTTTTTCATTTTGCTTTTCCAGTTGGGTGTTTTTTGCTTCTTCACATTTCAAATCTTTGACTTGATTCTTGCGCTCCTCTGGTCTGCTATTGGGTGTCTGTATAATATTCTTTATTTCAGTCAGTGTATGCTTAATTTCTAGTTGGTTCTTTATCACAGCATCGAGGGTCTCATTAGATTTCTTGTAGATCTCAATAAGTTTATCGGCGGCTTCTAGACAGTTCTTGAGAGACCTTAAAAGTGTGGTTCTGAACTCAATATCCTCCCTTGATAGTTTTGTCCTGTTTCTTTGTCTCCACATTTTTTACGCTTTCTTGGTGCACACCCTAGTGGTCTTTGTGCGCAGTCTTGTTGTAGTTAAGCCTTGATTGTTGTAGTTAATACTAGAGGGATTTGACCTCCAGGCCGACTGGCTGTGAGAATCAGCTGTGTCTGCAGTGGGAAAACTTCTGTCCTCTGGGGAGGTGCTAATCTAGCCCTTGCCTGAGGCTATCTGGCAAATGGCTCTGCTCAGGGCTTGGGCGGGGCGGGTCGCATGGGATCAACAGGGCAGGCGGAGGGAGCAGTTATGGCTGCTCTCAGTCCCGTTCCCAGAGGCTCTGCTTCTTAGAACCCCAGCAAACACTGCAAACCTCGGAGAGAAAGCTGTCCTCACGTTTTAACTGATGCCAGACAATCCCGCCTCTCCCGTTTGAGTCTGAGTCCCTAGAGACTCGCCCGGATCTGGAGCCGAGTCCGAGACTCCCTTCCGATTGAAAACGACAACCGCGCCCTCAGCCACCAGCCCGCTTTGCGCGCGCACCTCGGTACCTTTGTATTTTCCACACTGCGCCTCCTCTGAGCCTCGGTATGCTGTTCTCTTTCCTTCTAGTTGAAGAGTCTCTCCTCAGCCAGCCTTCCTGTGGTTCTGGGTGATGTCCGTTCCGTTTTTTAGTTGTATTTTTGAAGTGGTTGTTTGCGGCAGCAATCTCCGGTGTTTACCTATGCCGCCATCTTGGTCCCCCCCCTTCAAATATAAGTGTTTTCTAGCACTGCAAGTCGCTTATTATTTGAGCTTGGGTTCCTCAACTTTCAGAGTCCATGCTAGTCTCCGTTATGTCATATTACCATCTGAAGATAAATAGTGACATCAAGATCTAATTCTACAGCTCAGTAACCCTGAAAAATGAAAGAGGATTTATCCTGATTAAAAACTCTGAAGACTAAAGCCCTTGATGTACAGGACCAGAGGGTGCAGAATTTTCAACCCTGGCTCCTAATACCACTTTATTTACTCGTATGCCATGCTATCCATAATACCAAGACCATACTATAATTTTCCTGTAGGCTTCAGTCTTTACCACACTGGTTCAAGGAGCAAAAGCTTCTTTGGCTTGCCCATTTCAATATGGATAATACTTTACAAAACCACACAAATTTCCTTGTTCCATACTGGGCCCTAAGAGAAGAGAAAAACACGGACTCTGACATCTGACTTTTTCCTTATTTCCATAACCCTCCCAGATTGGAAGGGCAAATTTTGCTTATTTCTCTCTACATCATGTCTTCCTTCTACCCAAGGGCAGTAAGACCCTTGACTCAGCCTACAGAGACAGAACAGGAATCTTCTGAACACTTCCAAAGAAACTGAATGATTTGAGTTCTCCAGACCAGATCCTTGATAGATCACTCATATTTTATAAAGCTCCTTTCTTTGGTCTATTGAGCCCATCATTCCAATAAGTGTGAAGCTCCCATAATATCAAGACTTACAATAGATGAAAATACATCTGAAAAAAATTTAATATTGCATTTCCATTGCAAATACTTTTGTCACCGTTAGAGTCAAGAGTCTACATGCCACAAATGAACTCAGTACACAAGCTTTTATAAATCTATCAAGTCAAGAAGACTTGGATTGACTGAGTTTTATCAATAATGGGTGGCAAACAGAACAGCAAATTCAGATCCTGCCACTTAAACCATATGAGCCCTGCCTCATCCTCTGCGAAATCCTTTATTGAAATGTGAAAATGTTTTATAAATTTCAGTGTTATTACATACAAGACTGTTTTTGAAATCATTAAAATTCTTGCTTCACTAATTTAAAAAAAAAAAAAAAAAACTCTGAAGAAATCATACTAACAATTCAATATAATTCACCAGATATTCTGTATAAAATATCATCTCAAATGGAGTACCATTTATGATTCAATAGTTGGAATTTAAGAGGAAGTAAAAGAGTAGGTCTTTTGTTATTCTCATAGTTTATGGGCGCAGTAGTAATACTGATAAACTATTGAAAAAGTAGGTTTTTACTTTTTCTACAAATATTTAAATTGTTTGGGTAATACCAAAAGACTAAATTTTTAGCCTAAACATACTTTAATATGTTTTTATTGTTAATTTTAGAGAGGAAGGGAGAGGGAGAGGAAGATAGAAACATCAATGATGAGAGAGAATCATTGATCGGCTTCCTCCTGCATACCCCACACTGGGGATCTAGCCTGCAACTCGGGCATGTGCCCTGACCAGGAATCGAACTGTGACTTCTTGGTTCATAGGTTGATGCTCAACCACTGAGAAACACCAGCCAGGCAGCGTAAACATACTTTAACACTTGGAGTGCGGGTGAATTTCCCGCCAAAATATAAGATGGCTCTGTCTTTTGGTTTTGTTCCATCCACCAAAAGGGTGGATTACAAACAAATATTTGGTAATACGCAGTTACAATCGGCCCGAGTTTACACGTTTCCCGCACTCCACCGCAAATCTATATGAACCGAGTTAAAGACGGCTCCCGCGGAGTATGCACAATTCACGCGAGCCGACTTAACTCGTTTCCCGCACTCCAAGTGTTAAAAAGTGACTGTCATATATTGGGAAATGAGACGTTAAAGTAATATGTAATCCTAAATAATAAAAGGCTAATATGCAAATTGACCAAGCAGCAGAACGACCGATCGCTATGAATGCACTGACCACCAGGGGGCAGATGCTCAATGCAGGAGCTGCCCCTGGTGGGCAGTGCGCTCCCACAGGGGGAACGTCGCTCAGCCAGAAGCCCTGAGCCAGGCTCACTGCTGGCAAGTGCAGCAGTGGTGGCAGGAGCCTCTCCCATGGGGAGCAGGCCTAAGCCATCAGTTGGACATCCACCGAGGGCTCCTGGACTGCAAGAGGGCACAGGCTGGGCTAAGGACCTCCCCCCACCCCGTGTGGACGAATTTCGTGCACCGGGCCTTAGTTAGATATATGACTAAATCAACAGTGTCTAGAACAGTGATGGCGAACCTTCTGAGCTCAGTGTATCAGCATTTTGAAAACCCTAACTTAACTCTGGTGCCATGTCACATATAGAAATTTTTTGATATTTGCAACCATAGTAAAACAAAGACATATTTTTGATATTTATTTTATATATTTAAATGCCATTTAACAAAGAAAAATCAACCAAAAAAATGAGTTTGCATGTCACCTCTGACACGCGTGTCATAGGTTCACCATCACTGGTCTAGAATAATAACACATCAATAAAGCAGATAAAGAATATCCACTTTTAAAAAGGGGGGGAAAAGAAGGAAATAGAAAACCTAAATAAAAACTGGAGGAAAGACAGAGAAGTGAGGAACAATATGGTGCAAAAAAAGGAAAAATAAAATAAGATACAATGAAAAAAAATAATTAAAAAAATTTTAATAGAAATCTATACTAATAAAATTGTAATATGCTAATTAGACCAGACATCCTTCAGACGTCCTTCCGACATCCTTTTGGACAAAGCCACCATGGTGGGGGCTTAGGCAGAGGCAGTTAGGGGCCATCAGGCCAGCAGGGAAGAGTGGTTAGGGGCAAACAGGCAGGCAGGCAGAGTGGTTAGGGGCGATCAGGCAGGCAGGCAGGTGAGCGGTTAGGAGCCAGTAATCCTGGATTGCTAGAGGGATGTCCGACTGCTGGTTTAGGCCAGATCCCACAGGGACATCCCCCAAGGGGTCCCGGATTGGAGAGGGTACAGGCTGGGCTGAGGGTACCCCCACAACCCCTGCACAAATTTTGTGCACTGGGCCTCTAGTTTAAAAATAAAAAAGTGAAGTGTTCACTTCATCGAAATTTCAATGACCAATGGGAGCTGGTTTAGTACCCCACTCTTCTGTCTGCTAATTCTGGGCTTCCTGTTAGGTACTTAGGTGCTGGCCACTGTCAGGCACTGTCTTTCAGCATTTAGCACCCTGCTTGAATCTCCAAGTGATCTACAGGTCCTCTGCTTGGGTCTGTCTCCACAGGCTTTGGCTGCAAGCAGGTGGGGCCAATCTGCCCTGTTTGCCAGCTGTCAGTCTTAATCACTCAAGCGTCTGTTTCTGACAGGGCTTTAGGTGGGGTTGGCGCTGTTTCACTTTCATGGAGTAAGATGGGTGTTTTTTCCTGACCCAGAGCTACTTACTTCTCCACGAGTGACTCAAAACATTACTCTGGCCCTGGTTAGTCAGAGATTGTTGTATGGAGACCAATGGGGTTGGCTAGCAACTTGGAGTTTTTGTCAGTCTGGTTCCCAGAATAATGGGGCAGATGGCCCCTCTTCCAATTCAGTCACTGAGGGCTCTTTGGGCCTATGCAGACCTTTAAATTTGGCCTCTGCCTTTGTTTCCTTTGTGTAGTTCAAAAAGCTGGCAGGGTGTGGCAGTCTGTATTACCTGCCTTGAGGCTACTCTGAGGGGCTGGCTCTTCAAGGGAGAAATGGCCGCTTAGGTTTGGAAGCTTAAGAATGTCCCAATACCGGACTCCTGGCCACATATCCCTGCCCTGCTTACCCCCCAGCCTCTCCTCAGGCACCTGAAGTTTGTGCCTCTCTCTTTGTGTCAAAGCCTCCGATGAGTGTTTGCAATTGAAAAGTCCTATGTTCTGGGTTTAGTGAATAGAAGCAAAGACAAAACAACCATGATACGGTGGGTTTCTCTCCCCCTAACCTGTGTTCCGCCAGCAGCCTTTCGTGGTGCCGCCTTTTTGCTGCAGTGGTCTTAGGTCCAGATTCCCTGGCCAAAGCAGGCATGTGGCTTTTCCTTTCCACAGTTGGATGTTATGCCTGTTGCCAAGGGACCTGGCTTTGGTGCAACGCAGCTTCCTCCTCACCATCTCAGCCTGCTGGCTGACTGTCCCTCTCCAGCCCAGATCCCCATTCCTACTGTTCTCCATGCGTCCTCTGCCCTTCCTTGTTGTAAATTGTCTCCTCAGCTTTGTCTAATTTGTTAATTCTGGGTGGATGTTTTCTGATTTAGTTGCTTTTCCAGTTTGGCCCGGGATGAGGTGCACGACAGGTCTGCCTATTCGGCCGCCATTTTCTCTACCCCACAAATCTCACTCACAACACTATATTAAAAGGATTATATGTCATGATCAATGGGGTTTATTTCAAGAGCACAGGTTCCGTTCATCATTCACAAATCAATCAGTGTGATACCCAACTTTAACAAAATAAGAGATAAAAATCATATATCAATAGATGTAGAAAAATTATTTGGCAAGAAACAGTATCCATTTTTTATTAAAACACATGGCAAAGTGTATGTAGAAAGAAAGTACCTCAACCTAGTAAAGGCCACATATGATAAATAATCAGCCAGTGTTATACTCCATGGTGATAAACTGAAAGCTTTTCCTCTAATATCAGGAACAAAACAGCTTGCCCACTCTTACTACTATTATTCAACATAGTATTGAAAGTTCTAGTCAGAGCAATCATACAATAAAAGAAAAAATAAAAGACATCAATCTACAAAAATGTGTTCTGTTTCTGTATATTAGAAAGATAAATTCCATTTACAATTTTCAACAAAAAGAAATAAACAACAGTAGAAGTGGAAGACGTGTATACTAGAAAGTACAAGACACTGTTGAAAACACAAATAAATGGAATTATTCATGGATCAGAATAATTAACATTGTATAAATGGCCATATTACTTAAAGCAATGTACAGATTTAATGCTATTCCCATCAAAATCCCGATGGCATTTTGTCAGAAATGGTACAAAATTTCCCCAAATTTCTATGGAACCACAAAATATACTGAATAGCCAAAGCAATCCTGATGAAAATAAAAACAAAGGTGAACAAGGTATCACACTCCTTGACTTCAGACAATACTACAGAGCTACTTACTCCAAACAGTATGATATTGGCAGAAAAAAACAGATACATAGACCAATGGAACAGTATTGAGAGCTCCGAAATAAACCCACACATATATGGGCAACTAATTTTCATCAAAGGAGCTAAAAATATACAATGTAGAAAGGAACATCTTCAATAAATGGTTCTGGGAAAACTGGAAAGCCACATGTGAAGGAATGAAAATAGACTGCTAACTGACACCATACAGAAATATAACGGAAAATAAAGACTTGGAAATCAGACCTCAAACAATAAAATACTTAGAAGGAAAAATAAGCACTAAACTTATGGATCTTGGTCTAATAGGGATTTTTGTGAAGTTGACTCCAAAAGCAAGGAAAGTAAAAGCAAAAATAAATAAATGAATACATTAAAGTAAAATGCTTCTGCACAGCTAAAGAAACCATCAACAAAACAAAACAACAACAAAAAACAACCAACCAAGTTAGAGAAAAGGTATCTGCAAACAATACTTCCGATAAGTAGATATATAAAGAACTCATACATCTCAACAACAACAAAAAAATCTGATTAAAAATGTTTAGAACTCTTCCATTGAAGACCTACAGGTGACTAACAGCTATATGAAAAGATGCTCATCATAAGGGACATGCAAATCAAAACCACAATGAAATACAACCTCATGCCTATTAGAAATAATAAGTGTTAGAGAGGGTGTGGATAAAAGGGATCTCTCACACACCTCCAGTATGAATGTAAATTGGTTCCGCCACTATGGAAAATAGTATGGAGGTTTCTGAAAAAATTCAGAATTCCCTTTTCTGAGCGTCTACCCCAAAAATTTGAAAACACTAATTCACAAAGATATTTGCTTAATGTATAGTGGCAGAAAGCAGATCGGTGGGGCTTGGGGGCTGGAGGGAGAGGGAGAGGTGGGATGGGAAGAAAAGGAGAGATCACAAAAGAACACAGAAATCTTTGGGTCTTGGGTATGTATATTAGTTTGACAGGTGATGGTTTCACAGGTGGATATATATGTCCAAACATACCAAACTGTACACTTTAAATATGAGCAGTATGTCATATGTATATCAATAAAGCTGTTAAATAAAAAAAAACAAAAAAAAACAAAGATATTTGCACTTATATGTTCATTTCAGCATTATTCACAATAGCCAAAACATGAAAACAGCCTAAATGTCCTTCTACTGATTATTGTATTAAGAAGATGTGGTACATACTATACAGTGGAATACATCTCAGCCATCAAGATGAAATATTGCCTTTTGCGACAACATAGATGGATCTTGAGAGTGTTATGCTAAGTGAAATTTATCTGATAGAAAAGTACAAGAACAGTATGATTTCACTCATATGTGAGATTTAAAACAATAAAGCAACAAAAAGCAAACTCAAAGATACAACAGAATGGTGTTTACCAGAGGGAAAGGGGAATAGGGGTAGAGGAGGAAAAATATAAAAGGGCTCAGATATATGGTGACAGAAGACTAGGCTTTAGGTAGTGAACTCAAAATAGTTCACAGATGTTGTATTATAAAGTTACCTACCTGAAATTTATGTAATATTATTTACCAATTTTACCCCAATAAATTTAATTTAAACAGACACATAGTATAGCTATACAAAAATATTTTCTTTATATCTTTATTCTATAAGTTTTATATTTACTTTTTTGATAAAAAGACATAAGCACACACATTAGCTTAGGCTGACATGGGATCAGTGTCATCAGTATCACTGTCTTCTACTTCCACATCTTATCTCACTGGAAGGTCTTCGGGGGCAGTAACACACATGGAACTGTCATCTTCTATGCTAATGGTGCCTTCTGGAACACCTCCTGATGGAACTCCCTGAGGCTCATTTAGAGGAGGTGTCACTCTTCAGGAATATATCCATAGTGGTTTGCTTGATTTATTTCTTTTTTCATCATAGATTTACTTGTAAACAGATAATGCACCATGAACATTCCTCTGTTTTGATGAAAACCTTTCATAATCGGGTTCCGTATTTTCAAACTTTTTAAGGAGCATGTTGCCAAACCCTTCATTGTAAATTTTCTTGGGGGGCCCTTCTATTCCTTCTCTGGTTTCCTTTTCTCTTGCCTCTTCTTCAGCTCTGCATTCCTGTTCCTATTCCTACAACTCCTTATCGGCACCTCTAGGAGTTCCTCAATGCCATCATCCACAGACTAGGTTAAAGTTTATCATCTCTATCACAGCCTTGCTGATTTTGCAATCTTTGCTCTATTGTGTTATGATGTGTCTATGAAGTAGGAATTTTTCAGCTCAATTATAATGTTACAGGACCATTGTCATATGTGCTATCCATCGTTGACTGAAATGTTATGCAGCGCATTACTAATTGATTTTCAAATGTTAAACCAGCCATGCATGCCTAAAATGAAATCCACTTGGTCATGTTGTGTAATTATTTTTATGCATTATTAGATTTGATTTGGTGAGAATTTTAAAAACTTATTTCATGAGAGATAGAGGTTAATAGTTTTCCTGTCGTGTAATGTCTTTGTCTCGTTTTGGTATTAGTGTGATGCTGGCCTCATAGAATGAGTTAGAAAATGTTCCCATTATCTCTGTTTTTCTGGAAGAGATGAATGGTTTTTACAAATTAAGTACTTTGTCCAGTGTTGTTCTTGTTTTGCCTTGCTAATCAAATCTACCTTTACTTCTTTTGTCCTTTATGTTTTTTCTCTTCTGATCCTTTTGGGACAGTAGAGATAGGTAAAAAAAAACTAAACTCTTTATTCCTTTACATATCTGTTAGGTCCTTTTTGGCAGCAGTAGTTACATATCCCTTAATTGTCAGAGGCTACTGTAAAAGAAATTAATGTTTTTTTCAGGTGTACAATTTTTTTAATCTTTATTGTTGAGATTATTACAGATGTCCCTGCTACCCCCCTCCCCCACTGTCCCTCTCCACCTGGTTCTTGCCCAACCCTGGCCTTCGCCACCCTAATGTCTCTGTCCATAGAGAATGCATATATGCATATAAGATTTTTTGTTTAATCTCTTCCCACCCCCTTCCCCCTGAGAATCATTAATCTGTTCTATTTCCATGCCTCCGATTCTATTTTATTAACCAGTTTATTCTGTTATTAGATTTCTTATTCGTTTATTTTTATTTTTAGGTTCAATTGTTGATAGGTATGTATTTGTTGCCATTTTCTTGTTCATATTTTTTATCTTTTTCTTTTTCTTCTCCCTGTTCTTAAAGAATACTCTTCACCATTTCATACAATACTTGTTTGGTGCTGATGAACTCCTTTAACTTTTTCTGGTCTGTGAAGCTCTTTATCTGATCTTCAATTCTAAATGATAGCTTTGCTGGGTAGAATAATCTTGGTTGTAGGTCCTTGCTATCCATCACTTTAAATATTTTTTGCCACTCCCTTCTGGCCTGCAGTTTCTGTTGAGAAATCAGTTGGCAGTCATATGAGCATTCCTTTGTAGGTCACTAACTGCTTTTCTTTTGCTGCTTTATGAGATTCTCTCTTTGTCTTTAACCCTTGGCATTTTAATTATGATGTGTCTTAGTGTGGTCCTCTTGGGGTTCCTCTTGTTTGGGACCCTCTGTGCTTCCTGGACATGTAAGTCTATTTCTTTCACCAGGTAGGGGAAGTTTTCTGTCATTATTTCTTCAAATAGGTTTTCAATATCTTGCTCTCTCTCTTCTTCTGGCACCCCCTTAATGCGAATGTTGGTAAGCTTGAAGTTGTCCCAGAGGCTCCTTACACTATCTTCATATTTTTGGATTCTATTTTCTTTTTGCTCTTCTGGTTGGGTGTTTTTTGCTTCCTCAGAATCCTCTACTGTTGTTTTCATGTATATCAGTGGTTCTCAACCTTCCTAATGCCGCGACCCTTTAATACAGTTCCTCATGTTGTGGTGACCCCCAACCATAAAATTATTTTCGTTGCTACTTCGTAACTGTAATTTTGCTACTATTATGAACCGTGATGTAAATATCTGATATGCAGGATGTATTTTCATTGTTACAAATTGAACATAATTAAAGCATAGTGATTAATCACAAAAACAATATGTAATTATATATGTGTTTTCCGATGGTCTTAGGCGACCCCTGTGAAAGGGTCGTTCGACCCCCAAAGGGGTCGTGACCCACAGGTTGAGAACCGCTGCTGTATACTATTCTTTATTTCAGTCAGTGTATGATTAATTTCTGACTGGTCCTTTTCCATTTTTTGGAGGTTTCTAGAAGATTCTTGAGTAACCTTATAACCATAGTTTTGAATTCTATATCCAGTAGTTTGCTTGCATCCATTTCTTTCATTTGTGACATGTTTCTTTGTTTCCACATTTAGGCTGCTTCCCTGTGTTTGTTTCTATGTATTGGGTAGAGCTGCTATGTCCCCTTGAGTTGGTAGAGTGGCCTTGTGAAGTAGGTGTTCTATAGGGCTCAGTGGCTGAGCCTCCCCAGTCACCTGAAGTGGGAGCTCTAGGTGTACCCGTTTGTGGGATGTGAGCACAGTCTTATTGTAGTTGAGACTTGATTGCTGTTGGTGTTACTTGGAGGAATTGACCTCCAGGCCAATTGGCTGTGAGGACCAACTGCAACTACAGTGGGAGAGCTGCTGTGCAGGAGACACCCCTATGGAGCAGTACTTGCTTCAGTGGGCCCTTGGTGCTCACTGAATATGCCCCTCGAGTGTGTCGCTTATGGATGTGTAAAATTGTAACCTGGTATGGTCTGACACTGACCACTGGGTACACTGGCTCTTGGGTCTCCAGGAAGGTGCAAAGTCAGCCACTGCCTGGGGCCTCCAAGCAGGAGCTACAGAGAGATCTGCAGACTCCTCCCCTTTGTATCAGGTTTGGAAGTGCCCAGGTGAGGACCAGCTTGAAGCAAAGCAAGCTGGTGCTGGTGCCGGGTCTTGGGGCTTTTATTGATAGGTTTGGGTCTCCTAGAACCAGCTGAAGCTTGCTGGAGATATTTTACCCTGAGCAAGGACAGGCCATTCATATGCCAAAGCCTCTGTACATAGCTTGGGTGGCATTGTAAATTGGATGAGTCGGGGTCTTAGGGAATCACCAGGGTGGAGCAAACAGAAATGGCTGCCAGTCAGCCCTGCAACCCAGGAGGTCCCAGTATAGGAACAATGATCCCTGTGAGTACCTCTGTCTGGGAGAAAGCTGCCCCTGAGTTCCTGCCCCATGCCATACAATTCAGTTCCTCCTCATATATGTCTGTGTTCCCCATAGCCTCTCCCTGGCACTGGAGCTCAGAGGAAGCAGGCCCTTGTAAGTTCATTTCATTGTGTAGGCCTTTTAAGAGGAACAGCTGGGTCTCCAGCAGCCTCTGTGTCACTGAGCCCCAATCTGCATTGGTTTTTACATCCCATAATTCTTACTGCCTATGGGGACTTCTTTTCCCAGCTCTGGGACCCTCGGCTGGGTGTCCGGTGTGGGGCTGGGACCCTTTCTCCTCTGTGTGGCTTCCACAGAGACGATCCCCCTCCCAATTAAAAAAGTGGCACATGTGGATGCCGGACCAGGCCGTTCCGTGCCTCCACACCTCCTACCAGTCTCAGTGTGCTTTCTTCACTTCTTTAGTTGTAGTACTTCCTTTCAGTCAGCTTTCCAGCGGTTTTGAGTGATGGTTGTTCTGTATTTTAGTTGTAATTTTGATGTAGTTTTGGGAGGCAGCGAGTACAGGCGTTTATCTACGCCACCATCTTTCTCAATCCAGATTAATTGTTGAGGAATTTAGCTATTAGAAGATCTGGAAAAATTGAATCTCTCACACAAAATAGATAATTCTTTAATGACTAGGAAGAGAAAAGTCATTTAAACCTGGAAAAAGACCCTCAGTAAACTGACCATATTGACCATCACTTTTTTGTATCATATAGATACAGCATATCTTTGGCTGTCCTTTATGATAATTTTACTTTTTCCTTAATGCCTTTCTTCAATCAGTGTCCCATTTTGTGTTAAAATTAAATGAATTTAGTTTTTATATGGTATACCAGTCCCTTAAACTTCCAGAGGTTTGTAGATTATATATGTGGTTTAACCTTTTGATCTAGGAAAGAAAAATGTTTTATGATAAGAAGTCCCTTTATTTCTCTTGTGTATAAATTAATGGGTACATTTGTAGTTATAGCTGAAATATACTTTTTTGTCACATGATTATAATCTAGTAAAAATAGCCAGTTTCTCTACATTTAGAAAGCAACAGGGGGAGGAGAGTTCATATTGAGTCCATTTTGATTGAAATACTCTATCTTCTGACCACACTTTTAGCCTTCTCCAGCCTATAGAGAGCCAGGTTTGCTGTGACCTGAGACATTGGCTTTATATTGTGAAATTTATTTTTAATATACGTGCTGTAAAATGAACTATTTTTGGTACATAGTTCTATGATTTTTAACACATGTATATATTTATGTAAGTACTAGGGGCCCAGTGCATGAATTCGTGCACCTTAAAGGAACTGTGGGCTGTGAGCCTACATTTGGCACAGCGGCGGGTCTTGGGCTATTCTCCACACCCCTGCCTGGCCCCTCCCACTGTAGCCCCCAGCCCCCTGTATGCTGGCAGCCCCGCTCCTGCTGCCGCCGCTCCCATGCACTGATAGCACCAGCCCTGCTCGCACCCGCTGAAGGCACAGAGCAGTTGGGGCTGGCGCCAGCAGCAGGTGCAAGTGGGGCCGGCACTGTCAGTGAGTGCGAGCGGCAGCTGCTGCCCCAATCACCCCTCAGGAGCAGGGGGAAGTGGAGAAGCCCTCAGGGGCAATTAGGGCCGGCAGCCGCTGCTCGTACTCGCTGATGGTGCCAAGCGATCGGGGCCAGCTCCAGGCACCGGCAGTGGGTGCGAGCAGGGCTGGCGCCTGCAGCAGGTACAAGCACTGGACACGACAGTGGTGCGCAGGAGCAAAGAATTTTCAGTAACCACCAGAGGCTCACCCCAGTGACAGCGACCGGCGCCCCGCCTTGGTCTGGCACCCCCGCTCACCTGCTCCATCATCCTGCCACAGCTGATGCCCACCATGTTCCACGCTCTGCCGCCTGCTGCTGACGCCTGCCATGTTCGCATGCCTCTGGTGGTCAGCGCACATCATAGCAACCGGTTCGGTTTTTCCACCATTCGGTCTATTTCCATATTAGCCTTTTATTATATAGGTTTACCACTGTCAGGATATGGAAATGTGCCATTACCTCAAATGTGTACTTTGTGGAACCCATTTGTAGACATACACTCTCTAGACCCCTAGCTGCTGGATGCCGTTAATTTATCTTCTATCACTGTAGTTTTGTCATTTTGAGAATACCATATAAATCAGCGGTCACGGACCACCGGTTGGCGACTGCTGATATAAATAGACTCATATAGTATGTTTACCTTTTGATCTGGCTTCTGTCACTTAGCATACTGTTTTTGTTGTTCATCCCAATCATTGAATACTAGAGGCCCGATGCACGAAATTCATGCAAGTGTAGGCCTTCCTTTCCCTGGCTACTGGCATCGGCTTCCTCTGGCACCCGGGACCTGGGCTTCCCTCCAGCCGCCAGCTTCATCTGGGAGGTCGTTCAGTCTAATTAGCATATTGTGCTTTTATTATTATAGATATTAGCAGGTTTTTTTTATTGCCTAGTAGTATTCCATATTATGGATGTACTAGAGTTTGTTTATGCATTCACCCATTGGTGGATATTTGGTTTCTTTCCACCCTTTGGCAATTATAACTAGAGTTGCTATAAACACTCAGCTACACATTTTTTTGTGAACCTGAATTTTCATTTCGCTGTGATAAATACCTAGAAGAGATTGCAGGGTAAATGTATTTTTAACTGTAAGGAACTACTAAACTCTCTTCCCAAATCACTGTTTTTGTCTTCCCACCAGCAATATATGAAAGTTTCAGTTGCTTCACGTCTGTGCCAACATTTGGTATTGTCAGGTATATAGTACAGTGGGGCCTTGACTTACGAGTGTCCCGACTAACGAGTTTTTCGAGATACGAGCCGTCTCTCGGCCGATTTTTTGCTTTGAGTTGCGAGCTAAAATTCGGGTTACGAGCCAGCTTCAGATACCCCACCGCTAGTTGGCGCAGTGAACGTCACAGTGAACGCCACAACATCAGCCCAGCATCACGTGTCTCACTCGTTCACAATTGATTTGACATACGAGTAATTTGAGTTACGAGCTCCATCACAGAACAAATATAACTCGTAAGTCAAGGCCCCACTGTGCTACCTATGGTTTCAATATGTATTTCCCTAATGTTAATGATGTTGAATATCTTGGTATGTGCTTAGTCGTCATCCATATATTCACTTTGAAGTGTCTGTTCAAGTGTTTTGTCCATGTTTTAGTTGAGCTGTTGTTTTTCCCATTGAATTTTGTGAGTTATTTATGTACAGGTTCCCTCACTATCCCAAAGTAGAGCATTCCTATGAAACCTTTTGTAAGTCAAAATGGCATAAAGCGAAGAATATCCTCTGCTGTCCAAAGTTCTCATTATGCCACTTGGTTTTATGAAAGATCTACATTAGTACGGTAACAGCTTTTTTCATAAAACTGAAAATCCTCTTAGGATTTTTTTCATTTGGTGAAAACAGGAAAAGGGTGTCCCAAAATTCACACAAGAAGTAATTTTGATAGAAAACACAGGTTTTTAATTAAAAATTGTAAATTTTTTATTGATTCATAAAGTATACAGTATAGGGTTATGTATGGAAGAGCATATCGGGTAAATGGCCTCCACGACACAAAAAACTGGATTATCATGTCGCGATAGCGAGCACCATTAACTGTTATTGCCTGAGCAGCCGCATTTCGGTCATGGAAAATGTCAACAAAAGAGTGCGTATGTGCCAGCAAAGCCGTGGAGGCCATTTACCCGATATGCTATTCCATACATAACCCTATACTGTATATTTTATGAACCAATAAAAAATTTACAATTTTTAATTAAAAACCTGTGTTTTCTATCAAAATTACTTCTTGCGTGAATTTTGGGACACGCTTTACTAATATAGGTCTTTCATAAAGCAAGGTGGCATAACACAAACATTCAGAAAGTGGAGGATACCTGTCTTTATTTCATCCAAGTATATAGCTTTTTTAAATTCCCTTCATAGTGTCTTATAGAACAAAAGTTTTTAATTTTGATAGGTTGCAGTTTATCATTTTTTTAAATTTTATGGATTATGCTTTGATTGTTTTGTCTGAGAACTGTTTCCCTAACTGAAGGCCATTAAGATCTGTGTTTTCTTCTAAAAGTTCTATTTTTACCTTTTACATTTAGATCTGTGATTCATTTTAAGTTAATTCTTGTATCCCGTTTATATGAAGGTTCATTGTTTTTTTCCAGTTGTTTCTATCCTCTTTCCCATTAAATTTCCTTTGTTACTTATTGCTGCTATAACAACTTATCACAAACTTAATAGTTTAAAACAACACAAATTTATTATTTTACATCTCTGAAGGTCATAAGTACAAAATTAGGTTTCACTGGATCAAAATAATGGCATTTGGCAGGACTGTGCTCTCTCCAGAGGCTCTTGGGGGCAGATCTATTTCTTTGCCTTCTCCAGCTCCCAGAGATCACCTGCATTCCTTGACTTGTGGCCCCTTCCTCCATCTTACAGCCAGAAGCATCTTAATCAGTCTTTCCTTCGTCCTCTCCATTATGCCATGAAGCCCATCCATTCAGGTTTCTTTTTAAATTTCAGTTTCTAATTTTTTATTTGTATTTTGTTTATGTTCTTTATTTGCTGAGACATTCTATTTTTTGTTGTTTCAAGCATGCTCATAAATGATCCTTGAAACACTTTTATAGTGGCTACTCTGAAATCCTTGTGAGATAGTTCTGACATTTGTGTTCCTTTATTGTTTTCTCATTCAAGTTGATATCTTAGTAGTCTTTGGTGTGATGAATGATTTTTTTATTGAAACCTGTTTATTTTGGGTACTATTATGAGATTATGGATTTTATTTAAAGCTGTTTAGCAAGCCTCCTGTGACAGTGTTCCAAATAGGAATGGGCTGCTGCCCCATTACTGCAGGTGGAGATGAAAGTCCAGGTTCTCACCTCAGCCTCCATTCATTCCTAGGGAAAGGGACTGCTTATGACTGCTAGGTGGTGTAGGAGTTCAGGTTCTTCGTATAGGATGAAAGACAAGCTATAGAGTGGTCTATGTCTAGAATATACATAAAGAACTCTTGAAACTCAACAGTAAAAAAAAAAACACAAAACAGTCCAGTTATAAAATATGAACAAATATGTCACCAAAGAGGATAAATGATGGCAAATAAACACATGAAAAGATATTCAACCTCTTTGCCATTAGGGAAACACAAATTAAAACTACAATGAGATATAATTCTATACCTATTAAAATGTTTTCAAATTTTTAAAAAGTGATGATACCAAATGTTGATGAGGATGTGGATGAACTGCATCATTCATACTTTACTGTGGGAATGTAAAATGGTACAGCCACTCTGAAACAGTATGGCATGTTCTTAAAAAGTCAGTGTAGACTTACCATACTACTTAGCAGTTTTACTCTTGAGCATTTATCCTAAAGATATGAAAACTTATGACCACATGTATGAAAATGTTCATAACACCACTATTTGTAATAGTGCCAAACTAGAAAAAACCAAAATGTTCTTCAGGGGTGAATCGCTGAAATATGTTGTTATACTAGAGGCCCCAATACAAAATTCATGCAGTGGGGGGAGGTCTCTCAGCCCATCCTGTGCCCTCTCACAGTCCAGGACCCCTCAGGAGATGTCCACCTGCTGGCTTAAGCCCGATCCCCCCAGCAGTCAGACATCCCTCTAACAGTCTGGGGCTCTCACAGTCCAGGACCCCTTACTCCTTACTGCCCGCCTGCAGCAGAGGTGGGAGAGGCTCCTGCCATGGCCGCTGCGCTCGCCAGCCGTGAGCCCGGCTTCTGGCTGAGTGGCGTTCCCCCTGGTAGTCAGTGCTCATCATAGCGACTGGTTGTTCCACTGTTCGGTCGATTTGCATATTAGGGTTTTGTTATATAGGACTAGAGGCCCGATGCATGAAAATTCATGCACTGGGGGTGGGTCCCTCAGCCCGGCCTGCCCGCTCTCACAGTCCGGGAGCCCTCAGGGGATATCCCTCTGTGGGAGGCACCAGGCTGATCAGGGGAAGGTGCCACCCCCATCACCCCGCTGCTGCTGCCACTGCCGGTCGTGGCGGCTGTGAAGCCTGAGCCCCAGGCCTCACAGCCGCCAGGGCTCATGGCTGCCTGAGCCCTGGGCGTTGCAGCCACCAGGGCTCACGGCTGCCTGAGCCTTGGGCCTCTCAGCCACCAGGGTTCACGGCTGCCTGAGCCCATAGCTGTGTGAGCCCAAAGCTGCCTGAGCTCTGGGCCTCGCAGCCACCAGGGCTCACGGCTGCCTGAGCCCACGGCTGCCTGAGCCCTGGGCCTCACAGCCACGGGGCTCACGGCTGCCTGAGCCCCAGGCTTCACAGCCACTGGGGCTCGCAGCTGCCGGGGCTTTGTCTGGATGGACGTCTGCCCTTATTAGCATATTACTCTTTTATTAGTATAGATGATAAGTTCTTGATACATGCATCATCCTCAGTGAACCTCAAGGATATTATGCTGAGTGAAAAGCCAATCTCAAAAGGTTACATACTATTATGATTTCATGTATATAATATTCTCAAAATCACTGAACTATAGAGATTATGAACAGATTGGTGATTCCCAGAAGACAGGGACTGGATTGAGGCAAGGTGAAATGGGAGTGAATATAAAAGAGGTAATACAAGGGAGTTCTTTTGTGGTGATGGGATAGTTCTGCATCTTGATTGTGTACATAGATCTGAACCTGAGATAACATTGCATAGAACCATATACATGATTCAAACCACACACACATACATGAATACACATTTTAAAATGGGAAAACTGAGTTCTATAGTCTAGTTAACAGCACAACATAGTAAGGCTGTGAGTTATGAGAATTATCTGCTAGCTGTAATTATCACTTTATTTCTCACTCAAGTATATTGAAATGCAAATGAGGGGATGTGGAAAACCTGAATCTGCTCAAATTTATCCAAATTACTTATACCATATTTTACAACTATAGCTGTTTGAGAGCATCCATTTTAGGGTACAAAAGTAGTAAAGTATGGTTTCTACCTTATATGCTGCTAATATGGCTATGGTATAATAGAATTTCAAGTCAGACCTGGATTTTAATCCCAGTTCTGCTGCTTACCAGATCTGCATTTTCTCAATTGTAGGCATAATACCCATTTCATAGAATTGTTTTCATTCAGCTCTCATTCAACTATTTGTGAAAGGTGCCTAACACCATATCCAACTCACATAGCTGTTGTTCACAAAATGTTTTGTGTGGGGATTTTTTTGCTACAAAAAGTCATTGAGGTTGAGATGGTAGTATATTCATGCACCTATAGACAAAGTGGATGATAAATATATACTAAAAATGATAAATATTGAGGTATAATCTACAAAAAAGAGGAGTTGGAAAATGGTAAGTGCCAAGTAGGCTGTGGTTGTCAGAGAAGGCATTATGATAGGAATGGGATTCAAAGTAGGTTTTGAAGAATGGAGAGGTCTGGAGAGGTAAATCAGGTGGGAGACCATTATAAGCAAAAGCAAGAGCCTGAGGTTATATGGTTATATGGAAATCACAATTGAGAAGTAACCTGCTATCCCATTAGATTATATTTTGGAAGTTAGAAATCTTGAAAGTTTTAAGCAATTGATCCCATAGTGTTACATTCTTAAAAGTACCCCAATATCTGCTGTGTATTTTAATGATATTGCTTGGTTGCTAAGACACTTGTGTACCTTAGTTTGCAATCTTGATTTACATAGCTCCTGACAGTTGTAGGTAAATTCAGGCTTGTTGATAAAAAATTCTTTATGTTTAACAAAAATGAAAGACATAATAATAAAATATTAACAAGATCTGGGTTTTCATTGTTTTCGTCAACCCTTATACAGTTGTTTTCACATGTTATTAATGTATATGAATTTAATTTCTTCAAATGAAACTTAGGCAGTTTAATAAACTTCATGTTTCTAAATGAAGGTTGTTGTTTTTGATACTATAACTTTGCATAGAAATTTGAGTGGTTGAATGTTTGCCCTTAATATATGAAAACATTATATTCCTAATTTTCATATATTGTGGGATATTCTTGTGGGGAAATAGGTTAGTTTTGAAAGTTAGTTTGTTATTTAGTGGTTTTATTTTGTATGTGTTGGAGCAAAGGAATCTTTATGGGGCAAGTAGGTCTATCACTGTTATTTGGTCTTCCAATGGTGAATCAGCCACACATGATAGTAATTTATTTGCTTTTGAGATCCTCTTTGCTATATAATTTCAGTTTTACCATTATTTTGGGGAATGAATAATTTTATATGCATGTATTAAATACCCTTTATATACGAAGCATTGTGTTCAACATGGGTAGGGCAGAAAGAGAAATATGATACAGACCATCAAGGATGTAGTAGGAAAGAAAAATGTATACACAAATAACTATAAGGCAGTTTGCCACAAGTGCCATGAGCTCTGTAGGATATCAGATAATGGAGAGATCTTTTTTCAGTGAATGATCAGGGATGATTTTATGATCAGGCAGGAGCAATTGACTAATTAATGCACATAGGTTATAAATTAACGTTAACATGGCGGTCAGTGTGAGGTAGGAATCCTGAAATGACAGCTCTTCTAATGCCAAAGATTTTATCTTCATAAACTGGGAAAATCATTCCAATACTTGAAATGGTTAATATGGTTAATTTAAGGTAAATATTTATACTTTTATAAATAAACTAGAGGCCCAGTGCACGACATTCGTGCACAGGGTTGGGGGGGGGGGGCACGTTCTTCAGCCCAGCCTGTGCTCTCTCATAGTCCCGGACCCCCTCGGGGGATGTCTGCCTGCCATGGGGAGCAGGTTTAAGCTGGCAGGTAGATATCTCCCGAGAGGTCCTTAGCTCTGCCTCGGAGGCGGGAGAGTCTCCCACCACCACCTCTGCGCTTGCCAGCCGTGAGCCCAGCTTCTGGCTGAGCCCACAAAAGGAGCACCTGTGTTGAGTGTCTGCCCCCTGGTGGTCAGTGCACATCATAGCAACCGGTCATTCCGCCATTCGGTTGATTTGCATTATTAGCCTTTTATTATATAGGATATTTTCATAAGATGGGTAATTGCTGCTTTTATGTTTTTAGGCCATGAATATTGTGGTTCCTTTCATGTTTAAATATGCTGTAGACAACCTCAACCAGATGTCAGGAAACATGCTGAACCTGAGTGATGCACCAAATACAGTTGCAACCATGGCAACGGCAGTTCTGATTGGCTGTATGTATGATTCTTTGATCTGTCTACAGGTGCTGACTTTCTTCAAGAGGGTTTCATCATGTTTGAGCAGATGACCTTTTCACTACAAACACAATTTAGCATTTTTTATATGTATTGTTTTATGGGAGATTTTTTTGATATGTGGTTTTAAAAATTCTTTGTATCATATATTTTCCAAAAATTCTGTTAATAATAGTTTCATTCTCCAAGTTCTAGAAAACAGTAATATGAAATGAGACATTAAAATTATAGCAACCACTTCTAATAGGCTTCTTGTAATATACCTTTAAAGAGTGAGGCAAGTTAGTTTCTTGATGTTGTTTTTATTAGCAGTTAAATAGGAAATAGCTAAATAATGATTAATTATTGTGCATTAATGCTTTATTAAATTATATCCAATAGCCATGACACAGAGAATATGTAAAGCAGAGAATATGATGCTTTGTGTCCCCATGCATTAGAAAGGACATTTTATGAGACTTAGGAGACTTGAATGGGGCCATGCTTTAGTCCAAGGGTGGGAGCCTTTTTTCTGCCAAGGGCCATTTGGATATTTATAGAATCATTTGCAAGCCATACAAAATTATCAGCTTAAATTTAGCCTGCTATATTTGGTCAAACATTTAATTAACTCACCCCTAATGCCTTGGGAGGACCAGACCAAATGATTTTGTGGCCCACAGGCCAAATATTCCCCATCCCTGCTTTAGTCCATGAAGTTGATTTTTCAGTATCTCAATTTCATCAATTGTTATTTGGGGGAATTTAATCAGATCAAAAAACTCAGCAGATACTGTGTATTTATCTACAATAAGGCCATATGGGCTATTGTGTATTAAAAATATCTAGTTGGAGAAAAATCTTTCAACACCTGAGGCATATAGGGGAAATAACATTGAAAGGGATCCATGGTGGTGGAAAGATTGATACTCACTAAACTAGATGGTTTTTAGATTTCTTTTAGTGTAAGTATTCAGTGATGTATTCATTCATTATACAAATACTTTTGGGCCTTTATCATTTTTACATTCCTAGGATTCTAATGTTTTTATGCCCCATTTTTTCTTTTGACTGTATTGTTAGATGGTGTATCAAGAGCTGGAGCTGCCTTTTTTAATGAAGTTCGTAATGCAGTATTTGGCAAGGTAGCCCAAAATTCAATACGAAGAATAGCCAAAAATGTCTTTCTCCATCTTCACAACCTGGATCTGGCTTTCCACCTCAGCAGACAGACAGGAGCTTTATCGAAGGCTATCGACAGAGGGACAAGGGGTATCAGTTTTGTTCTGAGTGCTTTAGTATTTAATCTTCTTCCCATTATGTTTGAGGTCACTCTTGTCAGTGGTATTTTGGTAAGTAAAACATTTTTCATAACAAGCTTTTAATTTCTCATTAGTAGCTATTTAATACTTGAAGTTATTGTGGTATTGTGTGTCCATGGTTTGAAAGCACAATACCGTGATGCTAGAGAATTATGCAATATATTAAATTATTTACTACAAGCTTCAAGGGACTGTCCAAAATCTTTATCATGTTATTTTTCTTATTTGATTTCAGAGAGGAAGAGAAAAGGAGAGAGATATAGAAACATCAATGATGAGAGAGAATCATTGATTGGCTGCCTCCTACACACCCCCTACTGGGGATGGAGCCCACAACTCGGGCATGTGCCTTGACTGGGAATCAAACCATAACCTCCTGGTTCATAGGTCGACACTCAACTCCTGAGCCATACCAGCTGGGCTTATGTTGTTATTTTAAAGAGCTGTTCAGTTCTAAACATTGATCAATAATTTAGCTGGTGCTTGCGATTATTGTTAACAGAGATTTTTGTATAGAACTTTAGACTGGTATACTCAAATTATCTGGGTTTCTATTCACCATTCATGACATTTTAGACAATTTCATATTTTTAAATTAAAATGTATATATATTATTCCTCTCATGGATTTTTGCACTATTATTATCAACATTTGACAGTAGCATCAGTGTGGCCAGTGCAGTTTGGCTTTCTTCCCTTGTTACCTAAAGTAGATTTTCTAAGGTAGTTTCTTTCTTCCCCAAATAATTATTCATTTATTCACCAACATATTTTTTAAAATCTTTTGAATAAAATTTGTTGTATATTATAAACTATTTGACAAGAACAGTGACTATTTCTCTTTTCTTCTTTTGCCTTCTTCAGTATTATAAATGTGGTGCCCAGTTTGCATTGGTGACTCTTGGGACACTTGGTGCATACACAGCATTCACAGTTGCCATCACCCGGTGGAGGTAAGGTATTCCCCAGAGGCCAGTCAAGATTTGGAAATTAGTTATGCTTCTTTAACAAACATTTCATGCCTATGCAAATTTTTGTCTTACAGAACTAGATTTAGAATAGAAATGAACAAAGCTGATAATGATGCAGGTAATGCTGCCATAGATTCGCTGCTGAATTATGAAACTGTGAAGGTACTATGTTTTATTATACTTTTCCTCGGCCTTTAAATTGTGCTAAGATTTGTTTTGCCATTTAATTTAATAGTTACTATAACTTAGAGCTTCAGATTAAGATAGTATCTTTAGGTGTGATAGAATAATAGTACCTTTATTATTTTTCTTTTATTTAGAAATTGTCCTTTATTTCCACATTAATTTTTTTGTGACACCATCAGAAAGTGATATGAGTATGGTTAGCATTTTGATGTAGAATGAACACTAAGCTAATGAATTTAGCATGTAAGTTCTTGGCTCTCTATCCTTCAGAGTGCCTATCATAGTGCTTTCATTTTGCTTATTTGTTAATTTTTCCATTTAACAATTATTATTGAATTAGAGGCCGGTGCATGAAATTCATGCACGGGGGTGGGGGGGGGGTCCCTCAGCCCGGCCTGCACCCTCTCCAATCCAGGACCCCTTGGGGGATGTCCGACTGCCTCTCGAAATCTGAAACTGCTGGCTCCTAACTGCTCACCTGCCTGCCTGTCTACCTGATCGCCCCTAACCCCTCTGCCTGCCTGCCTGATCGCCCCTAACCAGATTTGCCTGCCTAACTGATCGCCCCTAACTGTGCCCCTACCGGCCTGATCACCCCTAACTGCTCCCCTGCTGGCCTGATCGCCCCTAACCACCTATGCCTCACCCCACACCTGGAACCCAGGATTCCCTCCCTCTGGCCAGCCATAGGCACCCAGGATCTGGGCCAGCTTCACCTGTGCCAGCCACAGCCGTAGGGGACCATGGGTGGACAGCTTTGCCCGGGCCACAGCTGCAGGTGCCCGGGACCGCAGGGCGGGCAGCTTGTCCCTCTCCTGTGCCGCAGCCTGGCTGGTCTCCATTCCTCTCTCACCAGCTCATTTGTGCCTGGCTGGTCCCCATTCCTCTCTCGCCAGCTCATTTGTGCCTGGCTGGTCCCCATTCCTCTGTTGCCAGCTCATTTGTGCCTGGCTGGTCCCCATTCCTTTCTCCCCAGTGTTGAGTGTCTGAGCCGTTATGGCATGAGGGCGTGATGACCATTTGCATATTAGTTCTTTATTATATAGGATGCCTCTTGTTTGCAAAGCACTAAGTTCTGTGTAAAAAAAGAATGCTTCATATTTAATCCTTACCCTCCCAGAATTTGTTAATCTACTGAGAAGGTTAAAGTAAGTATGCCAATGACTGTACAAGAGGCATATTGCAGTGGGGACAATGACAACTGTCAACTCAAAGTTCCAGGAGATATGGGGAAGGCTTGTGAATGAAGTACCCTTGATGGCTTTTTTTAAGATATGGGTATGTCCGACCAGCGTGGCTCAGTGTTTGAGGGTTGACCTATGAACCAGGAGGTCACTGTTCGATTCCCAGTCAGGGCACATGCCTGGTTGCGGGCTGGATCCCCAGTGTGGGGCATGCAGGAGGTAGCCAATCAATGATTCTCTCTCATCAATGTTTCCATCTCTTTCTCCCTTTCCCAGCTCTCTGAAATCAATAAAAATATATTTAAAAATAAATAAATAAAATGGAGTGGGTACTACAAAATTTTTCTGTACATGAAAGTCTGATAAAAAAGATAATAATTACTTTAAGAGAATAAATTCTAATTAAACTTGTTTGTAGTTACTATTTTTATATATTTTTTGTAGTATTTTAATAATGAAAACTATGAAGCACAAAGATATGATGGATTTTTGAAGACATATGAGACTGCTTCATTGAAAAGTACCTCTACTCTGGCTATGCTGAACTTTGGTCAAAGTGCTATTTTCAGTGTTGGTTTAACAGCTATAATGGTGCTTGCCAGTCAGGGAATTGTGGCAGGTAATGGATCTATGGTTTTAACATTCATGGATGTTTTACTTAACCTTTATAAATAAAGATTAATGAAATTAATGTGTGTAGTCTTCATTATAAAGCATATTCAATAATGTGCTTTAACATCCTTGGAGTACTTTCCTTTGTGTATCAGAATGTGTTTTCTTGATTGTATAGTAATGTTTTTTTACTTCATTTGGTTTAGCACTACAATTTTAGCACTGACTCTCTCATTGGTTGGAATTACTGTTTATATATTTTTCGGGCCTACAGTCTGATTATTTGAGGAGTAACTTTTTTTAGCATCTAAAGTTTCTAATTTCTCTTATTGACCTGAAAATCAATGTAACTAGTCTTTAGTCCAAAGGACTAAAACTCAAGCAATCTTTTCTTTAGAATTACTAGTAACCTTTTAACCTTTCTAATAGTTTTTCATTTGAAAAACATTTTAAAAATTAATAATGTCTATACCTCATTTTTGTTACCTGCCCACTCAAGTTAGGATTCATTTATTCACTGTGACCTTAATACATGGTTTATCATTTTCAGTCATGACATGCATTTGCTCCAATTTTTTAATATATACTCTTTTTTAAATTTCTTTTTTATATTACAAAGAAACTAGCTTAAGGAGAGATTTTCAGCCTTTGGTTTTTATCCTCACTTAAGCCATATTTTTGTGTGTATAATGTATAGTGTATGGGTTGACTTTTCCTATTCTACTTAGCATATATCAAGTGCCCTGTCTTCCTAAATGATGGACTAAAGCAGTGGTTCTCAACCTTCCTAATGCCGCGACCCTTTAATACCGTTCCTCATGTTGTGGTAACCCCCAACCATAAAGTTATTTTTGTTGCCACTTTATAACTATAATTTTGCTACTGTTATGAATTGTAATGTAAATATCTGATATGCTATTTTTGTTTTCCGATGGTCGTGACCCACAAGTTGAGAACCGCTGGACTAAAGGGTAAAGGGGGTCAAATATATGGTGATGGAAGAAGATTTGACTTTGGGCATTGGGCACACAGAGCAATATATAATATATAGATGGTATATCATAGAAATGTACACTTGAAACCTATATATTTTATTAACTAATGTCACCCCAATAAATTTAATTTAAAAAATGCTTTGAAATTTAAGTAGGCCTAAGAGTTCCTGATTTTGTACATTTTTTATTTTGTACATTTTGAACTGTATTCCAGAGTAATAGACTTTCTCTACTTTAAATTGGAACAGTTCATAACATCTAAAATACCTTTTTTTCTTCTTCTGTTAATTGCATATTAAGGTACCCTTACCGTTGGAGATCTAGTAATGGTGAATGGACTGCTTTTTCAGCTTTCATTACCCTTGAACTTTCTGGGAACTGTATATAGAGAAACTAGACAAGCACTCATAGATATGAATACCTTGTTTACATTACTCAAGGTAGACTCCCGAATTAAAGTAAGTAATTTATTTAGTACCTTTTAAAAAGCATGTGAGCTTTGTCACTTTAATAGAATTATTCTAGGGGAATATTCTTACATGACCATGGTAGGAAACCAATTTCATTTTTGCAGAAATTGAGATTATCATGTCTATTAGGAAATCGTTACGGTTTTTACTTCTATCTTTAGAAACCTTACAATGTTAACAAAGAATATTATGTCTAGAAGCTAAATATTGTTAACTGGAATTATTTGTATTTACACTTGATTTACTTTTGATAATAATTATACGATGTGCAATTGCCTCTTCTTACTTCCTCTACTTTCTTACTCCCCTGTCCAGCATCCCTTTACCTCCCTTCCAAAATACTGAAAAATTAAAGCATCCAGGATTTTTTACCTTAGCAGTGAAAAGTGAAAAGTCTTTAAAAGCATGCTTGGAAGTGGTCAAACTGTACTTATAAACTTCCTTCTTCCCATTATTTCCCTTTTTATCTTCGTGAACTAGAAAATTATCTGCATAGTTGTGCTCTAGGAAGTATTAAAGTGGCTGTTTTTGTGTTTTTTGTTTTTTTTCTCTTCTCTGCTAGGACAAAGTGATGGCATCTCCCCTTCAGATCACACCACAGACAGCTACGGTGGCCTTTGATGATGTGCATTTTGAATACATTGAGGGGCAGAAAGTTCTTAGTGGAATATCTTTTGAAGTCCCTGCAGGAAAGAAAGTGGCCATTGTAGGAGGTAGTGGGTCAGGGTGGGTAATTTAGTTATTTATAAAATTCTACATCATTGATTAATGATTCCCAATATAATATTTTTTCTTTATCAAGATAGAATGAATACTGTTGTTTAAAACAGGGGTTTCCTAATGTCATTAGGAGCTAAATAACCTTTCCTTATCTCCAATTTCAGGAAAAGCACAATAGTGAGGCTGTTATTTCGCTTCTATGAGCCTCAAAAGGGTAACATTTACCTTGCTGGTCAAAATATACAAGATGTGAGTCTGGAGAGCCTTCGGAGAGCAGTGGGAGTAGTGCCTCAGGTATTTAAATGAAAGAAGAAAACTACTTGGGGGGGAGATTTATTGGGTTGGTGGCTCTTTTATCAGAATAATTTGTATCCAAGGAGTCAATATGTTCTAATTAGGAAACATTAAGCCCTGTAGGTCAAATTCTGTTACCAAAAAGACTGAAAAAAAGTGAATGAAAAGTCTACACGATGGAAAGATTTTTTTTTAAGCCTTAGAAAGACAGAGTAATATAGAGGAAAGAGCCAACACTGGTATCAAACAGAACCTGAGTCTAACTCCAGCTCTAACCCTTATAAATTCTGTGATTTTGGCCTCAGTTTCCTCATCTATAAAACAAGGATACTATTTCTCTTATAGGATAGAATTATTATAGATTAGAGATAATATGTGTAAAGCACCAAGCACAATGTTCATTATGCAATTGTTCAGCAAGTGAAAATTATTGTAATTTTGAACAGTTTTAGATATAGTAAATTTATAAAAATTACAAAGCAGTTTGGCTGCCAACTTCAAGTTTGTATGCCTTGTTCACCACTGTCCCTTCAGTACCAAGCACAGTTCCTGACCCATAGTAAGCATTTAACAAGTATTTGCTGAATGACTTTGGGGTGGAGGGGACAAGTAAAGCCAGAGTAAGAGTCTAGAAGACAAGAAGGAGATAGCTTTTATAGGATGTGAGTTTTTCTTATGCTGAAAGCCAATAGAGAGACCTGGGAATAAGTTGCAGCCTAGAATCAGAATCAGATTCCCTGGGAGAACTGTAGAAAAGGGATCAGACAGGTATGTGTAACTTGTAAAAGGTCCCCAAGTGATCTGATACATTCCATTCTGCTTTGTCCTCCCTTTCACTGAGAATCCCAAATGTTAGTGTGCATGAATTACCTAGGGAGAGTATTGAAATACCAGCTCACTCTCTCACACACCTTGGTTCTCATTTAGGATTGCAATATGGGGCTGAGAAACCCATATTTTTTTAATATGCCACCTAGGTGATTCTGATACAGATATTCATAGACTATATGTTGGAAAACACTGACTTAAACTGTATATTAAGTAAACTGAATTATGGGCTGTGCCTACTTAGGGCTCATTGTCCTCATCCATATAACTATGTATAACTAGATTCCAGCCATTCTCTTGAAAAATAAAACATTTTATTCATTAAGGATTAATATATGTGGTTAATAAAGGAAAGAGGAGATGTTCATCCTCATTGGAGGCCTTAGCAATATAAATTAAATCAAGCATGGAATGCCATTTTTTACTTACCAGATTGTCAAGGATTTTAAAATTCATGGCATCCAGTTTGGTCAGGGCTGTGAATTAAATGGCCAGTCTCTTGTTTTGCTGGTGTAAGTATACAGCTTTCCTGATGAGCAAATTGGCAATATATATCAAGAGCCTGAAATATACTCACACACTTTATTCCAATAATTCTGCCCCTAGGAAGTTTTAGTAAGGAAATTAATAGATGCGAACAGATTTTTATATGCAAAGATACTCATTACAGCAGTATTTATAATAGCAGAAGTTAGAAAAAATATAAATGTCTAATAATAAGTAGATGGTTAAATTATAGTATCAAATGTCATACAGCCATTTGTAAATACCAAGTTTTTAAAGCATATTGAGTGTTGGCAAAATACTCAGATACAAAGTTCGTTGAAAAAGAGGATACCAAAACAAAACGTAATATCCCCAGTTTTTAAATATTAAATGAATACATGTCAGTAGAGAAAAAAGATAGGAGAAACATTTTGAATAATAGTAGTTATTGCTGGATGGTAAGATTATAGATTATTTAATTCATTTTTATTTTACCTTATTTTTTGTATTTTCATGGTTTCCAGTTAGCATTTGTTTAACTTTTTCTGAATATAAAGTATTTAAAAATAAGTATTTTCTCTTTATAGAACTTTAAGCTCATTTGGTTTAATTTCCAACTTAGTAAAATAATATTTTATATTAGTAGTAGGAATATAAATGATTAGAATATTATTTAAATAATACCTAAAATTCTGATTATGATGTTAAAGAAGTTTTAATTGAGTATCCTTGTTCATTTGAACTAATGGAGTCATTTTATTTCATCTCACTAACTATTGCCTTCCAATCATTTGGAGACTTAAAGAGAAGTGGGAGATGGATGCTCTAATTAAATTAGGTTTAGTTTGTTATGTCAGGATAAATTGAAATAATAAATGAATGTTTGCAGTGAACTTTCATATTTTTTTCTGTGTTTTAAGTTCAATTTAAAAGCTTTGAGAAACATATGTTTTTGTAAAGACATATTCTACCTCACTAGTAATTTGGGAAATGCTAATTTAAACCAAAAGCACATTTTACTTCTAAAGTAGCATCAACTAAAACTTACTAATATCCAGGATTGCTGAGTATATGGAGACTTGGCACCCTTATACACTATTGGTTGGAATGTGTACTTACTTGTCAGCATTTTAAGACTGTTGGGCAATACTATCAATGGATAAACATATGATTACCTTTCAACTCTGTCTACTTATAGGAATCCTTCTTACAGAAAGAAATACATGGGTGCACAAAGTCATATATACAATGATATTTCAACATTCTTTGTAGTAACAAAAATTTAATGTCCATCAATAGAGGAATGGATAAACTATGATGTACCCTTAGTATTACACAACTGTTAAAAAGAATGAAGTAGGTTTCTATTACTGATATATACAATCTCCAGGATGTGTTAAGTGAAAAAAGCAATTTGCAAAATAATGCATATAATATGTCACCATTTGTGTTGAAAAAAGGTGTATGTTTAGGCCTATAAATGGATTGAAAAAAGTCAGCAATAATACACAGCAAATTGTTAATGGTGATTATCTCTGGGAAGGGAAATGGGATTGCAGGGATGTGGGGGGTGATTTGGGGGTTATCATGTTTTAGTCTTTATGTCTTTACTATTATTTTAATAATCTTTATAATGAACATAAATGTGTGTGTGTGTGTGTGTGTGTGTGTGTCTGCTCGCTCCAGGATGCTGTCCTCTTCCATAATACCATTTACTACAACCTGTTATATGGAAACATCAGTGCTTCACCTGAGGATGTGTATGCAGTGGCAAAATTAGCTGGACTCCATGATGCAATTCTTCGAATGCCCCATGGATATGACACCCAAGTAGGGGAACGAGGACTCAAGCTTTCAGGTAATCAGATTTTAGATTTGCCCCCCCCTCCCCACACACACACACATACACACACAGACCACCACCACACTTGGATACTCCCTTCAAACTTTAATTTGTCATAGCCATTTTCTAGAAAATATAGTAGCAGTATTCAAAACTAATGCTTATCCAAGTGCTTTAGACAAGGTCCCCAAGCCTCCTATCCATCACTGTAAACAATCTAATATACCAGAAGTAAGTGTTCTCAAATCATACAAGTCTTTTTTTTTCTTTTGCAGCTGCAAACACGTTAAGTGCTTAATAGTAAGTTATGGATATATGCTAAAATCAGTATTAACTTATTACCCATATTCTTAATATTAAAGGAAAGCCAGGTTCATTATTCTTCTGGGAAAGTAGTAAGAGTAGAGAGAAATAATTTGCTAGTTACTAGTGTATCTCATCATAATTTCCTCGATTATTATGTAATGTTTTGAATACTTAAGACTTCCTTGTACAGGATATACTTAACTGTTACACTGTTTTTGTAAATTATTTTTTAATTATAGTTGACATTCAATATATATTTGTTTCATATGTATAACAGTGGTTAAACTTTCATATACCCTATGAAATGATCACCCTGATAAGTCTAGTTCCCAGGTGACACCATACTTTCCTTACAGCAATCTTCATTTACATTTCCTTGATTCAATGGTCAAGTAAATTTTGGGGCTTCTACATTTCTATTTAAGTGTTTAATTATGAGATTGATAAGGTTTAATAATGAATTATCCTGAAAGGACTGAATTTTTGGAAGGTCCATAAATATGTTTCTTTGCCCCAAATTATTTGAATTCCAGAGTAAAACAATATCTAATGCCTGAAAGTATTAATGTAACTCATATACTAAATCCTTTACATTTGTTCTTCACTAGTGGCCCAGTGCACGAAATTCATGCACATTAAAAGGGGATTAATTAGAGGAAATATTTTAATATTGCTATTTGCCCTTTCTCTATAATAGAAGTGTCAGAGATGAAAGAAAATTAGTAAAATGTATATGAAAATCTCCCTCCTGTCAGAATCTGGGGCGCATCCCGTGACCCAGAGTCAAGTCCTCGCCCACCTGCACATGCCTCGAAATTGCGCGAGACCCAGACCCTGCCGGCCCCACCCCCGTCAAGCCCCACAGGGCGAAGGGCGGAGGGTGCAGCCTCAGGTCCCCCGGCGCCGGGGCGAGGGTGCAAGGGCGTGACAACCATTTGCATATTAGCTCTTTATTATATAGGATTCTAATTTAGTTTAAGGGGGAAATTTATAGAGTAGGGATGGGGTAAGGCAAAAGGGGAATAAAGAATAGTATGCATGAATTTTAATATATCCCCATTTCTCTTTGTTACAAACTGGTTTCTATCACAACATTGATTAAGTACATACTACCTGTAATCTACTATGCTAAATGATTTGAGAGTTAAAAAGATGAAGCATAAGTCAATCTTTCAAGGAATTTAGTCTATTAGAAAGTTTTGATTCAGGTTTAGAAAATGTTAAACAAAGATTATTTTCACAGTTGGTTTGTAATAGTTATTTGGTCATTAATCAGTAATAAAAGGTGCCTGTATCATTCCAGTTCACTTTTATACTTTACCATTGCTTTTAATAGAAGTAATTTCCTATTAACTAGCTCACACTCAGATTACTTTTTCCATTTGGCTGACTCTGGAAATTCCCAATGTGTCACATAATATGGGTTTCCTTCCTCAACTTATGACTTTGACTCAGATGACTATGCCACATTGCATTTTCCAATCCTTTATTTTCCCTCTCAGCATACCTTTGAGAGTAGGGATGGCTAAAGAAATGTTATTTTTAGCTGATACCCATCACCTTACAACCAGATATCTCAAAATGAGCAGTGTATTAATTGGCATCTATGCTCATAATTCTGGTAGAGATAAACAAATGCTCTTCTTCAAGTTCCAAAATTATCTACACTAATAAAAGAGAAACATGCAAATTGGTGTCACTCCGCTACCCTTCCCATTGGCTAATCAGGGTGATATGCAAATTAACTGCCAGCCAAGATGGCGGCCAGCAGCCAGGCAGCTTGAAGCTATCAGGAGGCTTGCTTGCTCCAGTGACGGTGGAGTCCAACGGTCCCCGCCTGACTTGCCGGCCTCTCAGCTGCAACTCTAAGCAACTATGTTGCAAATATAGAAGCTAAACAAAACCCCAGAAACCTGCTTTAGTCAGCCGCGCTTCAGCCAGCCGGACTGCAACATTGTATCAAATACAGAAGGTAAACAAAGGGCAGAAACCTGCTTTCAGCAGCCGAGGCCTCAGAGCTAAAGCTGGCCCAGAATAAAAACGAAAAAAAGAAAAAAAGGAGCGGTTGGGAGCTTCAGTCACCCGCCAGCCTGAAAACGGCCCTCAGCCCCTCACCCAGACTGGCCAGGGACCCCAGTGGGGATCCCCATCCTGATCCAGGACACCCTTCAGGGCAAACCGGCCGGCCCCCACCCGTGCACCAGGCCTCTATTCTATATAGTAAAAGGGTAATATGCCTCCCAGCACCGGGATCAGCGTGACAGGGGGCAGCGCCCAAAACCCCTGATCGCCTTGCGGCTCTGTGTGTGACAGGGGGCAGGACCCCAACTCCCCCCCCCACGGGCCCTGCTCTGTGTGTGACGGGGTAGAGCCATAACCTCCCCATCGGCCCTGCCCTGAGTGTGACAGTGGCGGCGCCCCAACCCCCTGATCGGCCCTGCTCTGTGGGTGATAGAGGGCAGCGCCCCAACCCCCTGATCTGCCCTGCTCTGTGTGTGACAGGGGGCGGTGCCCCAACTCCCCTATCAGCCCTACTCTGTGAGTGACAGGGGGGAGCTCCTCAACCCCCTGATGGGCCCTGCTCTGTGAGTGACAGGGGGAGCTCCTCAACCCCCTGCTCAGTCCTGCTCTGTGTGTGACAGGGTACGGAGCCCCAACCCCCCTGATGGGCTCTGCTCTGTGCGTGACAGGGGGCGGTGCCCCAACCTCCCCTATTGGCCCTACTCTGTGAGTGACAGGGGGGAGCTCCTCAACCCCCTGATCGGCCCTGCTCTGTGTGTGACAGGGGGGAGCTCCTCAACCCCCTGATCGGCCCTGCTCTGTGTGTGAAAGGGTACGGAGCCCCAACCCTCCTGATGGGCCCTGCTCTGTGCATGACAGGGGGTGTCGCCGCTACATCCCTATTCGACCCTGCCCTGAGTGAGACAGGGGGCGGTGCCACAACCTCCCAATCAGCCCTACTCTGAGCGTGACTAGGGGT
>NW_005871052.1:20381155-20464288 GCF_000147115.1 Myotis lucifugus | reverse complement strand
AAGAAAGCACCAAGACGGAATCCTTTTGCTGAGTGTCTGCTTCTTTTAGGAGCTTTCTGTTGCTGAGTTAGTAGGTGGATCAGCAAAGAGTTCTGTCATGGTGTTTGCTTTGATAGGGAAATTTTGATATTATGAAATGGGGAGGAGTGCGGATAGTATGAATATATACTTAGGCATTAATATTAGATATAAGGAGTCCTTTTATATGTTGAAGAAAATAAATTGCAGAACAAATATACTTGGTGTACCAGATAATAAAAAGGTGGAACTTGTTTTCTGAAGAGGTTACTGAAGCTGAAAAATATTTTTTCAGATATTAATAAATTAATAGATAACAGACAAGAAAAGAAGCCAAAAGAGGCATATTAAATAAAGTACCACCTTTTATATAGATACTAAAGTCTCAGTGCATGACATTCATGCACTGGGGGGGGGGGGGGGTCCCCTCAGCCCAACCTACACCCTTTCGCAGTCCGGGAGCCCTCGGGGGATGTCCAACTGACAATTTAGGCCTGCTTTCCCCAGGGAGCGGGCCAAAACTGCAGTCGGACATCCTTAGCACTGCCATAGAGACGGGCCGCTGCGCTTGCCAGCCGTTAGCCAAGCTTGTGGCTGAGCAGCCCTCCTCCTCTTGGAGTTCACTGATCACCAGGGGCCAGCTCCTGCATTGAGCGTCTGCCTTCTGGTGGCCAGTGCACATCATAGCGACCAGTCGTTCTGCTCTTTGGTTGATTTGCATATTACCATTTTATTATATAGAATACCTCGGAGATATTTTGGATTTGGCTCCAGAGTACTGCAATAAAATGAAATATTACAATAAAGCACATCACAAATTTTTTGGTTTTTCAGTACATATAAAAGTTAAGATTACATTATATTATAGTCTATTAAGTATATAACAAAATATGTCTTAAAAATAATATATGCAAATTTAAAAATATTTTATTGCTAAAAATCCTAATGCCCATTTGAGCCTTCAGCGAGTCATAATTTTTGCTGGTTGGAGGAACTTTTTAAAAATTGTTGACATTATTACAGATGTTCCCCATTGACTCCCCCTTTGTCCACCACTACCCAGACCTTGCCCTCCTCACCTCCGGACCTCACCACATTGTTTTCTGTGTCCATGGGCAATGCATATATGTTCTTTGCCCATTCTCTTCACCTTCTGTCATCCCATCTGCACCACCCACCTCCCCTCTTATCTGTCGGTTTATACCATCTATCCATGCCTCTGGTTCTATTTTGTCAGTTTATTTTGTTCATTAGATTCCACATATAAGTGAGATCATATGGTATTTGTCTTTTTCTCTGACTGGATTATTACACTTAGCATAATAATCTCCAGGTTCCTCCATGCTGTCTCAAAGGGTAAGATATCCTTTGAGACAGCTGCATAGTATTCCATTGTGTAAATATTCCACAGCTTTTTTATCCATTCTTCTACTGGTGGGCTGTTTGTAGATCTTGGCTATTTTAAAATATTGCTGCAATGATAGGGGTGCATATATTCTTTCTGATTGGTGTTTCAGAATTCTTAGGATATCTTTCCAGAAGTGAGATTACTGGATCATAATGTAGTTTCACTTTTAATTTTTTGAGGAAACTCCATAAAATTTTCCTCAGTGGCTGCACCATTCTGCATTCCCCACCAATAGTACACTAGGGTTCCCTTTTCTCCACATCCTCCTCAGAACTTGTTGTTTGTTGATTTATTGATGGTATCCATTCTGACAGGTGTGAGGTGCTATGTCTTTGTGGTTTAATTTGCATCTCTCCAATAATGTTTAATGACAGTGATCATTTTTTTCATTTGTATGTCCTCTTTGGAGAAGTGTCTATTCACTTCCTATGCCCAGTTCTTAATTGCATTGTGTGTCTTCCTGGTGTTGAGTTGTATGAGTTCTTTATATATTTTGGAAATTAACCCCTAATCAGACATATCATTGGCAAATTTGTTCTCCCATACAGTGGGTTCTCTTTTCATTTTGTTGATGGTTTCTTTTGCAGTGCAGAAGCTTTTTATTTTGATGTAGTCCCATTTGTTTATTTTATCCTTAGTTTCCTTTGCCCTAGGAGATGTATCTGTAAACATCTTGCTGCGAGAGATGTCTGAGATTTTGCTGCCTATATTTTCTTATAAGATTTTTATTGTTTCACAACTGTTTCACAATTTAAGTCTTTTATCCACTTTGAGTTTATTCTTATGTATAGTGTAAGTTAGTGGTCTACTGTCATTTTTTTGCATGTAACTTTCCAATTTTCCCAGCACCATTTATTGAGGAGACTGACTACTCTTGCCTCCTTTGTCAAATATTAATTGTCCATAGAGGCATAGGTTAGTTTCTGGGCTCTCCGTTCTGTTTCTTTTGTCTATATGCCTGTTTTTTTGCCAGTACCAAACTCTTTTGATTATAATGGCCTTGTAGTATAGTTTGATATCCAGTATTGTGATACTTCCAACTTTGCTCTTCTTTGTCAAGATTGTTGTGGCTATTTGGGGATGGATATATATATAGTTTCAGAGAGGAAGGGAGAGGGAGAGAGAGCAACATCAATGATGAGAGAGAATCATTAATTAGCTGCCTTCTGCATGCCCCCTACTGGGGATCGAGCCCGCAACCCGGGCATATGCCCTTGACTGGAATCGAACCTGGGACCTTTCAGCCCACAGGCTGACGCTCTATCCACTGAGCCAAACCAGCTAGGGCTGGGGTCTTTTTTTATTCCATTTGATTATTTTTCATAGTTTTTATGTCCTTTTCTTTTTTTTCTTTTTTTTTTTTTTTGCTGTCGAGCATCCTTATAACCATTATTTTGAGCTCTGTTTCTGATAAATTGCTTGCCTCCAACTCATTTAGCTCTTTTTCTGAAGATTACTCCTGTTTTTTCATTTGGGTCCTGTTTCTTTGTTTCCCCATTTTGGCTGTCTCTTTATGTTTGTTTCTTTGTATTCGATAGAACTGCTATGACTCCCAGTCTTGGCAGGGTGGCCGTTGGTAGAGGGTCTTGCCTTGATGTTGACAGCTGCTGGCTGCTCAGGGTTGGTTATTGCTGAAGGTTGGGGTGGCTCTGGCAATTTCTTAAGATAAGATAATGAAGTGTGTCTCATCAATTGACTTTCACAAACCATTTCTCTGTGGCATGTGATGATGTTTGATAGCATTTTACCCACAGATCTTCTTTCAAATTGGAGTCAGTCCTCTCAAACCCTGCTGCTGCTTTATGAACTAAGTTTATAAAATATTCTAAATCTTTTGTCATTACTTCAACAATCTTCACAGCATCTTCACCAGTTGTAGATTCTATCTCAAGAAACCACTTTCTGTACTTACCCATAAGAAGTAACTCCCCATCCATTACAAGTTTATTTTGAGATTGGAGAAATTCAGTCACATATTTGGGCTCCACTTTTAATTCTAGTTCTCTTACTATTTCCACCACATCTGCAGACTTCTTCCACTGAAGTCTTGAACCCCTCAAAGTCATCCATGAGATTTGGAATCAGCTTCTTCCAACCTCCTGTTAATGTTGATATTTTGACCTCTTCCCATGAATGATGAATGTTCTTAATGGCATCTAGAATGGTGAATTCTTTCCAGAAGCTTTTCAATTCACTTTGCCCAGGTCCTTCAGAGGAATCACTATCTATGGCAGCTATATCCTTACTAAATGTATTTCTTAAATAATAAGACTTGAGACTCAAAATTACTCTTTGATCTATGGTTTGCACAAAGGATATTGTGTTAGCTGGCATGAAAACAACATTAATCTCATTGTAAATCTCCATCAGAGCTCTTGGGTAACCAGGTGCATTGTCAGTGAGCAGTATTTTTGAAAGAAATCTTTTTTTTCCCCTGTGGAATAGATCTCAAAAGAGAGCTTACAATATTCAGTAAATCATGTTGTAAACATGTATACTGTCAGCCTTGCTTTGTTCCATTTGTAGAACACAGCAGAGTAGGTTTAGCATAGTTCTTAAGGGCCTTAGGATTTGCAGTTGGTAAATGAGCATTGGCTTCAACTTAAAATCACCAGCTGCATTAGCCCCTAATAGGAGTCTCAGCCTGTCCTTTGAAGCTTTGAAGCCAGGCACTGACTTCTCCTCTCTAGCTATGAGAGTCCTAGACGGCTTCTTCCACTATATAACTGTTTCAGATATATTGAAAACCTGTTGTTTAGTGTAGCCACCTTTATAAATGTTCCTAGCTAGATCTTCTGGATAAGTTGCTGCAGCTTCTACATCAGCACTTGCTTTTACCTTGCATTTTTATGTTATGGAGGTGGCTTCTTTCCTTAAATCTCATAAACCAAACTCTCCTGGCTTCATACTTTTGTTCTGCAGCTTTCTCACCTCTCTAAGCCTTTATATAGACTTGAAGAGAGTTAGGACTTTGCTCTGGATTAGGCTTCAGCTTAAGGAAATGTCATGGTTTATTTGATTTTTCTGTACAGACCACTAAAACTTTTAATCATATTAGCAATAAGACTGTTTCATTTTCTTATTATTGATAATGTTCACTGGTATAGAACTTTTAATATTCTATAAGAACTTTCCCTTTTCATTCACGATTTGCCTGTTTGGCACAATCTAGATTTCAGCTTGTCTCAGCTTTAACATGCCTTCTCACTGAGCTTAATAAATGCTGGCTTTTCATTTAAAGTGAGAGGTGTGCAACCTTCCTTTCACTGGAAAGGCCATTATAGAGTTATTAATTGACCTAATTTCAATATTGTTAATGTCTTAGGGAACAGAGAGGTCCAAGGAGAGGGAGAGAGACAGGCAAACAGCAGATTAATGCAGCAGTCAGAACACACACATTTTTTATTAAATTCACTGCCTGATATGGGCATAGTTCATGGTGCCCCAAAACAATTATAATAGTAACAACAAAGATCACTAATCAGAGATCAATACAAACAATATAATCCTATGTAATAAAAGAGTAATATGCAAATTAACCATCACTCCCTCACTCCGTCACAAAGATGGTGGCGGCCACGGAGCTGGAGCGAGCAGGAGGCTTGGGTTGCCCCGGCGATGGAGGAAGCCAAGCTTCCCGCCTGCCCTGCTGGCACTGGGTTCCACTCAAGGCTACAAAGTTTGAATTATAGAAGATAAATAAACCCCAGATACCTGCTTCCAGCCGGTGTGGCCTCCGCTCAAGGAGGGGCTGGGAGCTAGGGTTGCCAAGGGCAACCCAGGCTTCGAGCCAGACCAAGGCTACAAAGTTTCAATTATAGAAGTTAAATAAATCCCAGATACCTACTTCCAGCCTGCGGGCATGGCCAGCCTGAAAACAGCCCTCAGCCCCTCACCCAGGTTGGCCAAGCACCCCAAGTGGGGACCCCCACCCTGAAGGGGCTGTGGCCAGCCTGCAAACAGCCATCAGCCCCTCACCCAGGCTGGCCAGGCACCCAAGCAGGACCCCCACCCTGATCCGGGACACCCTTCAGGGCAAACCAGCCGGCCCCAACCTGTGCACCAGGCCTCTATCCTATATAATAAAAGGGTAATATACAAATTGACCCTAACAGCAGAATGACTGGGAATAACTGATCACTATGACACACACTGACCACCAGGGGGCAGACGCTCAATGCAGGAGCTGCCCCTTGGTGGTCAGTGCACTCCCACAGGGGGAGCTCTGCTCAGCCACAAGCCAGGCTGATGGCTGCCAGCACAGCGGTGGTGGCAGGAGCCTCTCCTGCCTCAGCAGCACTAAGGATGTCCAACTTTAGCTTAGATCTGCTCCCTGCTGGCAAGTGGACCTCTCCCGAGGGCTCCTGGGCTGCCAGAGGGATGTCTGACTGCCAGCTTAGGCCCATTCCCCTGGGGAGCGGGCCTAACTCAGCAGGTGGACATCCCCTGAGGGGTCCCAGACTGCGAGAGGGCACAGCCCGGGCTGAGGGACCCCCCCCAAGTGTACAAATTTTTGTGCACCGGGCCTCTAGTCTATAATGATAAAAGCGTAATTTGCTAATTAGACTGGACGACCTTCTGGATGAAGCCGGGGCTGCGAGGGAAGCCCGGATCCTGGGTGCCAGAGGGAAGCCGGTGCTGGCAGCCAGGGGAAGGAAGGCCTACTCTTGGACAAATTTCGTGCATGAGGCCTCTAGTAATCTATACTAATAAAAGGGTAATATGCTAATTAGGGAGGACATCCATCCGGACAAAGTCACAGCGGCTGCGAGGCCTGGGGCTCAGACATCCGTGAGCCCCAGCAGCTGCGAGGCCCGGGGCTATCAGCAGCTGTGGGCTCACGGCAGCCTTGGGCTCAGGCAGTTGCAAGGCCCAGGGCTCAAGCAGCCATGATCCCTGGCAGCTGCGATGCCTGGGGCTCAGGCGGCCATGGTCTCAGGCAGCCATGAGCCCTGGCAGCTGCGAGGCCTGGGGTTCAGGCAGCTGTGGTCTCAGGCAGCTGTGAGCCCCAGTGGCTGCGAGGCCTGGGGCTCAGGCATCTGTGACCCCCAGCAGCTGCGAGGCCTGGGGCTTAGGCCTTGCAGCCACCACAGCCGGCAGTGGCAGCAGCAGTGGGGTGATGGAGGCGGCGCCTTCCCCTGATCAGCCTGGTGGCCTCCTGCAGAGGGAGGACAGGTTTTGGCTTAGGCCCGCTCCCCTCGGAGCGGGCCTAAGCCGTCAGTAGGACATCCCCTGAGGGCTTCCAGACTGTGAGAGGGGGCAGGCCAGGCTGCCCCTGCCTCCAATGCACGAATTTTCGTGCACCGGGCCTCTAGTTATAATAATAATGTTGGACATTGTGAGCATTACCACAATGTAACACAGAGATACAAAGTGAACAAATGCTATTGGAAAAATAGCACCAATAGATTTGCTTGATGCATGGTTGCCACAAACCTTCAATTTGTTAAAAAAAAAAAAAGTATCTGTGAAGTGCAATGATGCAAAGTGCAATAAAACAAGGGTACTTGTACTTCCAACCATAGTTCTATGGACGACTGATGATGACCATAGACCTACAGGAACCCCAGTAAAGAAAAAAATATTGCTTTATTTTCCCTAGAGCATATCTATATAATAAAAGCCTAAGCAACTGTTATGGCAGAACTATATAATAAAAGCTTAAGCAACCGTTATGGCGGAATGACCAGAACGACCTGTTGCTATGATGTGCACTGACCACCAGAGGGAAGACGCTTAACGCAGGAGCTTGTCCATGGTGGTCAGTGTGCTCCCACAGGGGGAGTGCCACTCAGCCAGAAGTCAGGCTCACAGCAGCACTAAGGAGCAGCGAGCAGGCGGACATCCCCTGAGGGGTCCTGGACTGCGAAAGGACACAGGCCAACGTCCTCCGAGGGGTCCCAGACTGCAAGAGGATGCAGGCCAGGCTAAGGGACACCACCCCCTCCCTCCAGTGCACAAAATTCGTGCACCGGGCCTCTAGTTTAGAAATAAAAGTGCACTTGCACCTTGTGATAGGAAGAGCATAAGACTATGCATCAATTAGGTCTAATCTGGATTCAACTAAGTCTTTCCTCTGTGACCTTGAACAAATCACTTAACTTTTCTGGACATCTGTTTTGTTTGTTTGTTTTGGGTAAAGTAAGTCCTTTTTTGTGGGGTGACATTAGTTAATGTAATTATATAGGTTTCAAGTATACAACTCTTATGATACATCATCTGTATATTGCATTGTGTTTACCACCCAAAACTGTTTGTTTTATATATATAAATATATATATTGATTTCAGAGAGGAAGGGAGAGGGATAGAGAGATAGAAACATCAATGATGAGAGAGAACCAGTGATTGGCTGCCTCCTGCCCGCAACCCAGGCACATGTCTTGGCTGGAATCCAACTTGGGACCCTTCAGTCCACAGGCCGAGCTCCATCCACTGAGCCAGACCAGCTAGGGCTGTTTTAAGATTCTTAAATGCTAAGAACCCAATAGTAAATAAGGCAAAATAAGAGGTATCTAGTATATACCCTTAATTTTGAAGAGTGCTACAAAAATAATAGCTTTATGACAAAAAATCATTGAGAATACTGGCTGAATGATACCTTTTAATGTTAAGAGATAAATTGTTTTATGTCTTCAGGTTTCAGGTATTGAATTTGTTTTTGGCTTTTTCGGTTCTCTAATAGTGACATTTTTCTATCTGAGATTGCTGTTTCTGGGGAAGTGATATAAAGTACATATAAAGTAACATGTAATGAGAATATTTCTTGTTTGAGGAATAATTGTGGAATCAAATTTTTTACTTCCCCTCTTCATTGTTTCACTTGCCATGAAGTCAGAATCAAAAACTACATTTATGTTCCAAGGAATGTAGTTTGTCAAAGGATGTCATGTATAAACTTAAACTCTTATAACTGAACAGGTAAATGTTGAAGGTATTTTATTTGATGGTTATATTCTATGCAAATACTAGAAACATAAAATATGTCTTTATGCTATGCTTCCTTAAACTAATTTTTTTTTTAACCAGGGGGAGAAAAACAAAGAGTAGCAATTGCAAGAGCCATTTTGAAGGACCCTCAAGTTATTCTCTATGATGAAGCCACTTCATCATTAGATTCAATTACTGAAGAGGTAAATGTTAGTGAAAATATAAAACTCTTCAATTATCAATGCTTAAATTTTCTCCTTGGAAATTTTAATAAAATAGCTATATTCTTTTGTATTTTGAGTGAACTTCAATGGGAGGTGCTATAGAGCAAAATACTTAGCCATTTTTTCCCAGATAACAATTGTTGATAGTAAGAATGCCAGACTGCATTGAAAGATCACATTGTTCAGTTCATTTGCAAGTATGCCTTCTTTTGGAACTGTATGATACCTTATGCTCTTGTTGCATTGCCCTTGCATTTTTACAAAGCTGTCAAAATTCTCTAGTCTGCTGGCAAAGGAAGAAGATTTTAGTCTTTCTGCGATTACCACTTAACACTCATTAAAACAAGTCATGTAAATGATTGTGATACAGTATACACCAGAAAGCCTTTCACTTGTCATGGAGCAACTCACTGAAGTGCAAACAGGCACACACAGCCTGTGGTGCTGGTATCAATTTATATTTATTTCACAACAAGTATTATGAAACTGATGTCATGGTATTATTACCCATCAACTACATTAGACTTCATAACAACATCTTTGTATTAAATACAAAGTCTTAATAACAATGACAATTTCATGAATAAATTTCCTTAGTCTACATTGAAGATAGCTAGATGTTATTTGTCAGTTGTTTCCTTTCACCCATATTTACTTGAATATATAGTTAAAACCTAGTGTTGAAGGATAGGCCTAATTTCAGTTTTACAGCATGTATGACATAATTTTTGCATAAGGGAGTTAAGATTCAGGGCACATTATTTGATTTGTCATGTGCTTAAAACAGTTTAATTTCTAAGTGAATTGTTTAGTATCAGGATTTGTTACATTTGAAGGGAACCTTAAACAGGACCCCATTCATAGGCAGAGTAGGAATCTATATATATAAAAGCCTAAGCGACTGGACAACTGGACGACCAGCCGGTAGCTATGATGCACACTGACCACCAGGGGGCAGGCACTCAACACAGGATATGCCCCCTGGTGGTCAGTGCACTCTCACAGCGGGAGTGCCACTCAGCTGATAGATGGGCGCTACACCCCGGGCTCACAGGTAGCAAGCACAGCTGTGGCGGCAGCGTGAGCCTCTTCTGCGGACACTCCCCCTGTGCACCTGAGCGGTGCCCAGCCCGGGATCGGGCTCCTCCCTAGCCTCCTGCCGCTTCCCGCACTACTTCCTGCTGTGCAGGATCAACGTGGACAGCAGGCTGGAGCCCTGGCGGGTAAAGCCGGGCTGCAGTGGCACGGAGGTCCACTGACCCCCACAGGCCATCCAAGGGACCCCACAGGCCATGAGTCTGTTTATAAAAACTTTATACCTAAAAAATTTCCTCCATGTTTATTACAAATTAAGAGTCTCAACAGTCATTATTTGAGCCACGTAGCTTTATCATCTTATGTAGCATAACTCATTAAGGGGTAGCAGAGACACCTCCCCAAGGGAATGAGTTACCAACAGATTTGGTAAATTTTAATGATCCTTTTTAATAGGTCCATAGAGCACGTCAGAGTTTAATTTCTTGAGGATTAGGAAGTGGAGTCCCCACAAACATCACAATTTTTCTTAGAATTGGTCCTGCACTTCCTTTTCAGTCTGCAGTAGTAAAATATAAGGTCTTCTTTTCCTGGGTAACCATGTTCTCTTGATAATTTTATTTCTTTAATAAATACAATGTTTAGAAATATCTGTAGGAAGACATTTGGTATATCCCCATCTCCCACATGCCTATTTCCATTTAGCTAGCTGTATTTAGACCCAGGTTTCCAAATATAGCTGTGTGTGTGTGTGTGTGTGTGTGTGTGTGTGTGTGTGTGTAAAGTATATATATATATATATATATATACACTTTACAGGCTGTAAAGAAAAATGTGTTCTCCAGAATGCATTAAGTAGTCAGAATTGTTTTAAAAATAAGTTTCCTAAAGTTATACATGCACAGTTTTCTGTGTCCTTTCTGTCCTCTAAGGTTGAAGGAAAAGCACATGCTCATGTCCCCATTGAGTCTCATATTTTTCTCTTGATCTTTTTTTTAAAATTTCTCTGCATCTTATCACTTGAGTCCCTCCTTATTTCATTTTTGCTCTCATTGACCAAATAAACATCATATCTGGCTATGCTCCTAATGTCACTGTATTCATCATTATGGTTTGTTTGTTTTTAAGTATAGAAAATATCCACCTTCTCCCAGACTAAAATTTACAGAAATGTTGCTTTTCTTAAAGGTAATTTTTTCCATGATAATGTGGTCATATTTACCTTCCCTTTTTGATTGATTTTCTCCTTAGTTATTATGAGATTAGGTCAAATATTTGGTAGTGGTGTAAAGTTTATGTAATATAAAATTAATTGACATTTTATATGTTTCTTTAAGGAATGTATGATTATTTTAATTTACCTAATAGATAGATCTTTTTTCCCCTCTTACTCTTTTGTTGCCAAACTTACAGACAATTCTTGGTGCCATGAGGGATGCAGTCAAACACAGAACTTCTATTTTCATTGCACACAGATTATCAACAGTAGTTGATGCAGATGAAATCATAGTCTTGGACAAGGTAAGAGATTTAACTTTAAAATTTAGTATTTGAAGAACATTGGGAATTTTAACAAACACAAGTAAATGAAATTGTTTCTCTAATAGTTTTTCTCATGGGGAAAATAGTAAAATGGACAACCCACTTTCTCTCTTCTGAGGGAATTAATATAAAAGTGCACTGTCTAAATGTCCTAAACAAATCAAAGTACTGCTATTGTGATTGGTGGATTTGAAAATTGTAATAGTTTTTCTTTTCTACTTTCTATAAGGACTTCTCCCCACCCCTGGTACATTATCTAACATTATTAAGTTTTTCACCTTTCATTCAGCATTTTCCTTGATTATCTTTCCCTCCTAATAAATGAACCTTCAATTCTTTATCATTTTTGAAAGCCCGAGTACTGGAAGTTAAGGGAGAAGAAACATTCTCATATACTTTCCATATTAAGTTACTGAGATAGAATTTTTCATGCCACTAAATGTTGTATAGGATGTTCTATGGTGTATACGTGTATTATTCCCTTTGTAAGTTACCTGTGTATTGGAGACCCTAGGTCTTTTTATTTATTTGTTCATCACTGTGTTCATTCATTAGAAAATAAAGTGATTTTTTCCCATTGTGATTCAACCAGAATATCTTAAATGGGAAATTTTGTGGATATACTTCATTATCTCATTGATGTTCAAGAATTTGAAATAAAATCTGCTGTTTTGTGCTTCTTTTTTTTTTTACTAAACTTTCCAATTTTATGCAGTTATGCAAATAAAGCCTTTTTTTATAAAATGTTAGTACTTTAGCAGGCATGTGCTTACCTGCCTCATGACATGGGGTTCACAGTATTTATACAGTTATATTACAACATTGCCCCTTGGAGTTTGGATTATAATTGGAAATAACTTATTAATGATTATGGCACTTGTATATAAAATCTCTTTGGGTTCATAATTTGATGGTTCTGTAATTGCATGATCTTGAAGATCAGAGATTTTTATTTTCTAGTGAAACTACTGTGACCTCATTCTGTCAGCAGTCTCTTATAATATTAATGTTGCGTCTACATGAGAAATAGCATTCCCACTGTTTGCTCAGTGGTTAGAGCATTGGCCTGTTCACCAAAGGTTCAAGGGTTCGATTCCTAGTCAAGGGCAGGTGCCTGGATTGCAGGTTCAGGAGGCAACCAATGGAAGTGTCTCTCGCATCAATGTTTCTCTCTCCTCAGTCCCTCCCACTCTCTCTAAAAAAAAAAATCAATAGAAAATATATCCTCAGGTGAGGATTAACAAAAAAAAGAAAAAGAATAGCATTCCTAAGACCCTTCCTCACCCTGTACAGCCTAGTGATTACCCCTTCCCAGCCTTGGCAGGAGGCTAGATTTTTACTTGTCAGGAAATTGAGTCAGAGAGGCTCTGGATACATTAAAGTTACCAAACAATTTAACAATGAGGGGCTAGATTAAGTGGGAATCAAAACATACCAAAAAAACAAGACCACAGACTGTCTTGTGCCACTGGCTCCAAGAACCTTGCCAACCAGTTGTTTATTTCTGCTATCATCACTCCTTCCCTCATCATCAGATAATTGGAAAATTCTTCTCTGGAGAAAAAAAAAGGTAGCCTCAGAAAAAGAGATATTTGAATTTGAGGACCCCAACAAAAGGACCAGCTACCCATGTGATCATCCTTCCGTGAAACCCAACAGTTGAAAAGGCCACTCCCAAGTCAGCTTTTTAATGCACAATTATCAATGGATAATAAAGGAAGACTTCTTAGACAAGTCAAAAAAAAAAGGTTGATTAAATAGCTTCTGCACAACAAATGAGAGATTTCATAGAGAAGGCTGAGAAACTGTGAGACCTTTCTGGGATCTGAGGACTCTCCAGGATAGGAGGAATCTGTGACTGACGTTGTTTTCATATCCCTCCACTTGGATAATGCAGGCAGGAACTCTATCCATGTGCTCCAACTGACGCCTAAGGCCAGCTGGAGCTTGATTCAGTGGGTCCAACAGGTTATAGCGCTATACGCATTAGGCCACTGCTGTGTGTTCTCACAGGGCTGCCCTGCTATGACTGTTCCATAGGCAAAGAGCTGGAACAACAGGGAGCTACCACAGATGTGTGCATACCAGGCTGTCCTTCCCCTAACCTACTCTTTGTGGCCAGGCTACAACCGAGGTGCCACATACTCCATTCCTGATTTGAACCAGCTTACATAAACCAACTGGCACCCAGTCTACATAAAGGCCACTTCTACACAGACCACTTTTTCACGATTAGGAGAGATACCTATCACATCTATATTATAGGAACAACGAGAGAAAGTCGAAATAAGAGAGTAATATGCTCCAAATGAAGGAACAAGAGCAAAATCCAGAAAAATTTCCTAATGAAATGGAGATAAGTAATTCCCATTATAAAGAATTCAAATAAATGACTACAAGGATGCTCAACAAACTTGAGAGTATGATAGGGAAACTCAGAAAGAAAGAAGAGAGTTAGAAAATATAATAAAAAGCCAAAGATAAAGAATGCAGTAACTGAAATGGGAAAACACATTAGAAGGAATCAACAGTAGATTTCATACAGAAGAACAGAGTAGTGAACTGCAGACAGAATAGTCAAAATTCACCAATCAGGATAGTGAAAAGAAAAAAGCATTTTCAAAAACAAGGATAGTATAAGGGGCCTTTGGAACATCAAGCACACTAGGGATACACACATTATGGGGATACCAGAAGAAGAGAGAGAAAGGGGCAGAAAGTATATTTGAAGAAATAATGGCTGAGAACATTTCTAATCTGACAAAGGAAACAAAACAAACATTCAGGTCCCAGAAGCACAGTTTCAAACAAGATGAACCCAAAGAGGCCTACACCAAGACATAATGTAATTAAAGTGGCAGAAGGTAAGGATAAAGAGAGTCTTGAAAGCAGCAAGAGGAAAACAATTCACATACAAGGGAAACCCCATAAGTTTATATCAGCTGATTTCTCAGCAGTAACTTTACAGGCCAGAAGGGAATGTCAGGAAATGGTTAAATTGCCGAAAGAAGAGAACTTACAACCTGGAAATACTGTACCCAGCAAAGTTATTGTTCATGGGAGAACCAAGATGGCGGTGTAAGGTACAGACCTGTGCGTGCTTTCTCCCACAACAACATTGAAAATACCAACTATAAGACAAAACAGCTATCATTCAGAACCATGGAAAAGCTGGCCCAGTGGAAGTTCTACAACTGGAAGGAAAGAAAGAAGAGCATTGAGACTGAGTAAGATCTGCAGAGGCACCAAGAACAGAGGTACGGAGGCGCGCGCCAGGCAGGCTGCAACTGGATGCGTGGGTTTTTTTCAATCGGAAGGGGTTACAAACTCTCGAATCCACTGAGCTTGTTTGGCGCGGGATTCTGAGGTCCCAGACCCCTACGGAGAGAGGCGGGATGGCCTTGCAGCGGTGCTTGCCGGCACTCCGGGACGCGGAGACCCGGAGTCTCCGAGAGGTGAGGAGTCGCGGAGACGCCATTGCTGTTTGCTCCGCTCTGGTGATTCCCTGAGACCCCGCCCTACTCAATTTACATCCCCATCCAAGCTGTGCCAGAGGCACAAAAGTTATTGTTCATAATTGGAGGAGAGATTTTTCCAGACAAGCAAAAGTTTATCACCTAAACCTGTTTTACAGGTTATCTTAAGGGATCTTTGTGCACAAAAGACCATAACCAGAAATAAGAAACTTTAGGAAAGAAAAAAAAGCAGATATGTAAAAGCAAATAGAGAATTAACAGTGAATCAGCCACTTAAAACGCTAATATGAAAGTTAAACGACAAAAATAGCAAGATTAACTATAACTACAATAAATAATTAGATGATACAGAAAATAAAGAGATATACAATATGACATCACAAACATACATGGTGGAGTGGTGAGTAAAATGCTGGTGCTTTTAGGATGTGTTTGAACTTAACGGCCTATCAGCTTATAATAGTGTGCTGAAGATATAGATGTATATGTATGCATCTCATGGTAACCTCAGACCAAAAACCTAGAAAAAATACACAAAAAATAAATAGAACGGAATAAATCCTCCTCCCCCCCCCCCCAAAGAAAACTAGTAAATTTAATGGAAAGACACCAGGAGATTAAAGGAACAGAAGAATTACAAAACAACCAAAAAACAAGAAATGGCAATAAGCACATACCTATTAATAATTACTTTAAATGTAGAGGGCCTAAATGCGCCAATCAAAGACATAGGGTAGCTGAATGGATTAAAAAACAAGACCCATCTATATATGGCCTACAAGAGACTCATTTCAGATAGAAAGACATTCATAGACTAAAAGTAAAGAGATAGAAAAAGCTATTCTGTACACATAGAATTGAAAAGAAAGCAGGGGTAGCAATACTCCAGACAAAATAGACTTGAAAACAAAGTTTGTAAAAGGATAAAAAGCTGTTATATAATTATAAAGGGGTCCATCCAGGAACATATAACAATCATTGATATCTATGCATCCAACATAGGAGTACCTAAATATGTAAAGCGAGTAATAACAGACATAGAGAAATTGACACCAATACAATAATAGTAGGGGACTTTAATACCCCACTATCAACAATAGATTTATCAGATAGAAAATCAATAGAGAATTTGTCTTAAATGTCACATTAGATCATATCAACTTAATAGATATTTAAAGAACACTTCATTTAAAAACTGTAGAATACACATTCTTCTCAAGTATACATGGAACATTCTCCACAGTTGAATATTGAAATCATATCAAGTATCTTTTCCAATCTAAACAGTTTGAAACTAGAAATCAACTACAAGATGAAAACTAGAAAGAATACAATCACATGCTACTAAAGAACCAATGGATCAAAGTGGAAATCAAACGGGAAAACAAAAACTACCTTGAAGCAAATGAAAGAGAAAAATACTGCTCTGAAAATTTTTTATAATACAGCAAAAGCAATACTAACAGGTTTATAGCTATACCTGCTTATCTCAGGAAACACAAAAGATTTCAAATAAACATCTTACCTTTAAACTTATGAACTAGAAAAAGAAGAAGAATCAAAACCCTACGTAAGTAGAAGGAAGTAAATAATATAGATTAGAGCAGAAATAAATGAATTAGATACTAACAAGTAATAGAAATGATCTATGAAACTAGGAGATGGTTCTTTAAAGGATGAACAAAAATGATAAAGCTTTAACCATCCTCATCAAGAAACAAAGAACTCAAATCAGAAATGAAAGAGGGTAGGTTACAACCAACACCACAGAAATACAAAGGATTGTTTAAAAAATACTATAAATACAATAAGTAATATGCCGGCAAATTGCACAAACTAGAAATAAATTTCTAGAAACATACAACCTTTTAAGATAGAACCATGAATAAGCAAAATCTGAACAGACTGATAACAAGCAAGGAAATTGATGTAATAATGGAAAAACTTTCATCAAACAAAAGTCCAGGATCAACATAGTATTGGAAATCTTGTCCACAACAGTTACACAAGAAAAAGAAATAAAGGGCATCAAAATTGGCAAGTAAGAAGTAAAACTGTCACATATGTTTTAAGATTGGATTATTAAAACATATGTGACAGTTTTCTTTTGTAGAGTCTGTGATGCTATGTTTAGAGAACCCTAAAGACTATAAAATACTAATGGAATTAATAAGTGAATTCAGTCAAGTATCAGGATACAAAATTAATATATAGGAATCTTTTATAATTTTATACACTAATAACAGATGATCAGAAGGAGAAATTAAGAAATGAATCACATTTACAATTGCAGTAAAAAGAATAATATACCTAGAAATAAATTTAAACCAGGTGAAAGATCTATACTCTGAAAACTGTAAGATACTGAAGAAAGAAGTCAAAGAGGACACAAATAAATGGAAGGATACACCATGCATATCATTAAAATGTATTTACTACTCAAAGCAATTTACTGATTCATTGCTATCCTTATTAAAATACTAATGGCATTCTTTTCAGAACCAGGACAATTAAATGGAATTACAAAAGACCCCAAATAGTCAATGCAATCTTGAGAAAGAAGAACAAAGTTGGAGGTATCATGCTCCCTGGTTTCAAACTATATTATAAAACCATCTTAAACAAAACAGTTTGGCACTGGCCCAAAAGCAGACACATCAATGAGACAGAATAGAACCTGCAAATAAATCCTCACTTATATAGTCAATTAATCTTCGACAAACGGACATGAATATACAATGGAGAAATGAGAGTCTCTTCAATAAGTAGTGTTGGGAAAACTAGATAGATACATGCAAAAAAATGAAACTGGATCCCTCTCTTATACCACATACAAAATTAAACTCAGAATGGATTAAAGACTTATGTAAGACCTGAAACCATAAAACTTTTGGAATGAACCATAAGTAATAAACTATTTGACATCATTTATAGCATATCTTTTTAGATATGTCCCCTCGAGCAAGAGAAACAAAAGCAAAAATGAACAAATGGGGTTTCATCAAACTAAAAAGCCTCTGCACAGTGAAAGAAACCATCAACAAGACGAAAAGGTAACCTACTAAATGGGAAAAGATATTTGCAAATGATATATCCCATTAGAAGTTGATATTCAAAATATATAAGGAGCTTATACAACTCCATAGCAAAAATAATCCAGTAAAAAAATAGAGGGCACGGAATATTTCTCCAGAGAAGATGTACAGATGGTCAACAGACATCAAAACATGCTCAACATCACTAATGATTAGGGAGATGCAAATAAAAACCACAATGAGATATCACCTCACACCTGTCAAAGTGGGTATTATCAAAAAGTCAATTAGCAAGTGCCAGCAAGGATTTGGAAAAAAGGTAACCCTTCTGCACTATTGGTGTGATTATAAATTGTTGCAGCCACTATAATAGAAAACAGTATTGATATTTCTCAAAGTTAAAAATAGAACCATCATACAAATCAGCAATTTCACTTCTACTTTTTTTTTTTAACCCTCAAAGAAAACTTATTTATCAGGACAAACCACTTTGGGAAGGTTAAGTATAAGAAGTAATAGGAGGGGGTGAAGGGAAATGGCCACTACATATTGCAGAAACATACTGGAAGGCAAACATGGCCCAAAGAAAAAGAAAAAAAAAGTCAAAAGCAGGTTATAAAATAGCTCTCTGCTCCAAGGTCAACAACTTGAACCAATAAAATGAAAAAACCTTGCCCAACCCCAGGTCAGTGTGTGACTCCGGGAAAGAGCTGTGCAGTAATGGAACTCCTCAGAGCAAAGAGGGATACTACTCAAGGGGCCTGTTGTAATCTGAGGACCAAACACTCCTGGCCTTGACCAGAGAGGTTTAGTGTTGTTCTGGAAACACAGGGCACGCCTGGAGCGTGTGGACCTGCAACCGCATGCCTGCGTTCATTCACTCGTCCCACTGAGGGTAGATGTTAAGTCCCTTAAGTTCCTTCCTAGCAACTTGGGTTTTCTTCTCCCTCTTTGCAAATCATGGGGAAACTGCATGTCTGTACTTGTTACATCTCATGAAGCTGAAAGCAATAAAGGATGACCGCTTATGGCCAGTTGTAGATGTATCTCCACTGAGGAATCGCCTTAACACAGGGTTCCATGACCGGGGAGGAGAGGAGGCTGCAGTGATTTTCCTGAGGCTCCTGCTGGACCACAACCAAGATGACCAGGCACTTCATAGGAAAGGAGAACAAAATCCTCTGGAACAGTAAGTCAGACTCTCAGGTTAAAACGATGCTTGCCACAGGCATACATGTATCCCAGATCCCCCAGAAAAAATCTGAGAGCACATGGTAGCAGCTGCTGGAAACTTGGCGCTAGATGAGAATGGAACAGTATCTGAGATCTCAGACAGTTTTAGATGTCAGCATACGGTGATCAGGGCCCACTCCTGAAGATGCTGTTAAAACAAAACCAAAATAACTACCTGGAGAGAACATGCATGTTCTAAGAGGCCATTTTATCTGGGTGAAGGGATGATTTAACTCATGAAACTAAAGAACATAATAAAACAACAACCACAACAGTTTCCTTGAATATATTCAACTATCAAGGCAAGGCATTCTTCAATATAAAACATTATAATTTTCCCACTACTACAAAGAAATCCAATAAATAACTGTACAGTGAAGGGCCCCGATGAGCCCTGTGAGTTACCCTGGGACCCCGAGCAGCTGCAATGGTGGAAGTGCCCACAGCACCAATCCCTCCGCAAGGTCGCCTGCAGTTTGGTCTTTTTCAAATGTGACCCGCTGGTGTTTCCAAGCTGCTTTATAGATCAGTCCCATCTGGTGAAGCCCGGCGGGGAGTGCAGCCCAAAGAGTACAGCCCAAGAAGTGGTCAAAGCCAAGGTTTCCGCACGACAACTCTCTTCTTCCAAGGGACTAGTGACCGCTGAGCCTGGCTTCAGACTAAGTGCTTTAGCCGCATGCGCTTGGAAAGTCTTCTGTGCCCATCACTGCGCCCATCACGCTGGGAAGAGCTCGGGAGGGCTCTCTCCATAGCAATACTTTGCTATGGGATCCCTATAGGTGTTCTCGTGCTGCACACTCTGGGATGAGGTCCTGCATTTAGCCAAACACAATTCAAAGTGATTCTCCACTGCCATGAAGAGGTTCTGGAAGGCCACAGCTGCCCGGTTGAGGAAGCGCTCCAGGAGAAGTTGCTTGTTGGGCTGCAGGCAGCAGGAAACGCAGTGCTCGTAAGCGCTGCAGCAGCCGTTGGTCAAGCAGCCATCACAGCAGTACTGCTTGGTGCCTGGGACGTTGACATTACAGCAGCCATTCACCAGTAAGTCCTTCCTTTCACAAACGTATCCTAGTTCGTCGGTGATGAGGTGCTTCCCTTGGATGGAATTCCGGCACTGGTTGCTGGGCCGACTGCTATTGCCCAAGTTAAACTGCACTTTCCACAGAATGGGCTGATCATGGTCTTGAACCTGGAGGAGATTCCGATCTCTCACTGCCCTCTCCTCCTCACACAGATGTGCAGTTGGAAATAGGAGGAGCATTTTAATGGCTTTTCCAGATAACTATGGACACTCTTCTTTGATGCCACGTCAGAACTTGACAAGCATAGTAGCTTCTTAAAAGTTCACTGCAAATGGTGCAACCACTTTTGAAAACAGTCTGGCAGTTCTTCAAAAAGTTAAACATAAAGTCACCATATGACCTAGCAATCCCATTCCTAGGACCAAATCCAAGAGAACTGAGAACGTATTTCCAAACAAAACCGTGTACACCAATGCACATAATAGCATTATTTATAATAGCCAAAAGGTGGAAACAACGGAAGTGTCCATCAACTGATAAATGGAAAAAAACAAAACATGGTAGATGCATACCAGGGAATATTATTCGGACACAAAAATGAAGTAGCAGCACATGCTACAACATGGATGAACCCTGAAAACACAGGCTTCTAACCGAAAGAAACCAGACACAGAAGACCACAGACTATAAGAGTCCATTTATGTGAAGTGTCCAGAATAGGCAAATTCATAGAGACAGAAAGTTGACTGAATGGTTGGCAGGGGCTGACTGGCAGGCATAGAAGGTTACAGCTCAAGTGTTTGTTTTACTTAGTTTTTGTTAGGCTGCGGGGAAAATCTGCTTGAAGGTGCTGGTGAGGAAGTAGACGAGCGCGAGCCCGAAGACCAGGGCGAGCACCCACCGCTTCCGCAGGGGCCGGCGCCACACCATGGCCGCCAGGTTCACCATGCCGGCGCGGATGCGGGGCGCGGCGGCCCGGGGCGCGGAAGGGGGCAGGCCCGGAACCCGGGCGGCATGGCCCCTACGCGGCAGGCAGCCCCATTCCTCAAGCCGGCGCCGGCCCCGCGGCCCTCAGCCCAGCCAGCTCACTTCTACATTTTTATACAAGGAAAACAAATACTAATTTGAAAAGATATATGCATCCCTGAGTTCATTTAGCAATATTTACAATAGCTAAAATATGGAAGCAACCTAGGTGTCCATCAATAGCTGAATAGATAAAGATGTGATCTTTAGTTAGAAAATATTATGTATTTTCAGTTATTTTGCTAGTTGTATGACCTTTCTCTATGTTTCATTTGTTTTTGCTTTATTTTAGGGTAAAGTAGCTGAACGTGGTACCCATCATGGTTTGCTTGCTAATCCTGGCAGTATCTATTCAGAAATGTGGCATACACAGAGCAGCCATGTGCAGAACCTTGATAACTCCAAATGGCATGCAAAGAAAGAAAATGTATCCAAAGAGGAGGAAAGGAAGAGACTACAAGAAGAAATTGTGAACAGTGTGAAAGGCTGTGGAAACTGTTCCTGCTAAGTCACATGAGACATTTCCTTTTTATTTTTTTTTTTGACTATACATTTGCACTGAAGCAAAATTGTTTCATTAAAAAATTATATATTCCCATTATCCATACTCCTTCTTTTAGATAAGATTTATTTGAAAGTGGATTTGAGTTTTATATCTTTTACAAACTCTTAAACTATATTTAGCCCCAAATTATTTTCTTGTTATTGCCTTCACTTTGCTCAAATCATTATTTTTGTTACTATCTGACTTTATCCCATTTCCATTTTTGAGGCCTGAGAGCCATTTGATGATATTCACAACCAGATGAATCGGATTGGTTCCAAATTTTTATAGTTTTTAAAACCTCCTTTATGCTGACAATTTCGGTGGAAAATGTCTGTTTGTTTTTATTAAAAAAAAGAGGACAGTAAAGTTCATTGTTTTTCTTTTCTGCAACCTCCATTGAAATAATTCTATGATAGATATCTATACTTACATTTTTAAAGTGTTTTCCACTATAACCTTTTTGAGGAAAAACCTCAATTCTCGTGTTAGTTAATATAGAATGTTCTTCATCATTAACCAGCATTATAACTATCATCTAGTGGTGAGAATTTTATTTTTTTTCCACCAAAATAAGATACTGCTTTTGTTTTGGACCAAAATTTATATATTTCTCTTTAAAGACTAAAGAACCCTGATATAATTTGATATTTGCCACACTGGCAGTAATAGCCTCGGAAGTTAATAGCTTTTTCTGTTTCCATCTTAAATATACTGCTTTTGTTATCTGAAGTTACACAAAGAAACAAATAAATGAGATATGTGCATGCATGTGTGTGTGCACACGTTCACACGTAAATATAGCAACATCCACTTAAACATTCTTAGAGACCTTTAGATAAATAGGAGAGGGTTAGATGAACAGGACTCTAATCTGTATTGACACTTCAGAGTTACTTTATTTCAACATCTCCTCTTTTTCAGTAATTTAATGAGTCCCTTTAAGCTTGATTTAACAGGAGGAGCCCAAATGAAATATTCAAGTTTTACCTGCTGGAAATAATTAATAAAATGTTGATATTTGTTCACTGAGAAAGCTCTTCTCTCTTATAATTTGAATTTGCTTTCATTTGTTTGGTAGTAATCATTCAGTTTGAGAAACTGTATTTCATGACCAACCACATGACTATATTATGAGCCTTTATTTATCAGAAAAGGTTTTTTTTTGTTTTTTTTAAATATATTTTATTGACTTTTTACAGAGAGGAAGGGAGAGAGATAGAGAGTTAGAAACATCGATGAGAGAGAAACATCGATCAGCTGCCTCCTGCACATCTCCTACTGGGGATGTGCTCGCAACCCAGGTACATGCCCTTGACCGGAATCGAACCTGGGACCTTTCAGTCCGCAGGCCGACGCTCTATCCACTGAGCCAAACCGGTTTTGGCAGAAAAGGTTTTAAAGTAGTTATTTTATTGGTTTATGGGTTAGTGTGTTTTAAATGATAATTTTGTGTGGGTGAGACTAATGTTTCCTTGTTTTGTATATTCATTTGTGGGTGGATACTTATCTAACTTGAGTATCCAGTTTTGTTATATAAAGGCAATTTGACAAATGGCTTGCAACCAGTATTTCATGATTAGTCTTTGACATCAGAGTAAGTGATGCAGGATCTTGCTTTTGAAGTTGTAGTTAATACTGAGATGCATAATCAACTGAAAAATGGGGGAGGAATGAACATTTCTTAATTTGAAGCCATAGACATTATTACTCTTCTGAAGGAAAAAAAAAAGCAATTCCTTTAAACAAATCAGCTGTATTACTAGAAATGTGCTTATTCTAGATAGAAATTTTGTTTCTGTTAACTCCTTCTATACATTTTCAATGATGCTGATGGAAAAGATTTAGCTTAGCTGTATAATCAAGCAGGTAAAATTGAAGTAGCCATCAGAAATATTCATTTTGAGTGTGAATAGTGATATTCAAAGTAAGTGATTCTGCAATGTGTGAAACATTTAGTCAAAAACATTTAGTCAAAGAAAAATAGGAATATTTTTAGGTTGGGGGTAATTTCCCCAGTAAGAGTTTTGAAGCACTTTTTTTTTTCCATATGATTGGAAGTGGTTTCTAGACCATTGGGTCATTGTGGTCATTAACCAATATTTTCAGCTAATAAAAAGTTACCTGAAACACACAGATTTTGTAGGGGTCATAACTAAATCTTAAATATTTTTCTCTTCATCATATTAAGGTGATTCCTTAACAGTGAAATAATAGACTAATTAAAATGAAAGAAAAGTTTTCTAGGATGATTCAGAAGAAATGGCTAGAAAAAGAGCTTTTAGTATAATTACATTACAATATTACATACACAAAAGGATAAAGTGTATAAATTTTGCAAATCAGTACTGCAACATAGTTTTTTAAAAATATATTTTTATTGATTTCAGAGTGGAAGGAAGGAGAGAGAGCTAGAAACATCAATGATGAGAGTGAATCACTGATTGGCTGCTTCCTGCATATCCCCTCCTGGGGATCGAGCCTAGTACCTGGGCATGTGCCCTGACATGGAATCGAACCGTGACCTCCAGATTCATAGGTTGATGCTCAACCACTGAGCCACACTGGCTGGGCTGCAACATAGTTTGTTATGTATTGGGATAAGTTGGAGTTTTGAAAAAGAAGCTCTTAAAATGGAGCATGATGATAGGGTTTTATCTCATCCCATTATTTTAAACATTTACTTTCTTCATAAGGGAATTCCAGTTTACAAAAATTAAATTGAAAGCGAGGTAATTTGGGATCATAAAAAATGGGCCAGATGTCTTTGTGAAGGTTTTTAACATAGAAATAACTTGGTGAGCACATAACCTCGTTTGGAAATTGAGGGTCATTCTTAGAATCAGAAAGAAATCTTAGCATTTGGACAAGCTCACAGTATGTATTTACTTTTCTTCAGGGATTTGTACCTTTTATATACCCTAAGATAAATATTTTGCCTTTCCCTTTAGATACTGACAAAGCTCAGTTTGTAAAGATGGCTAATTCAAAAATATATTTTACTTTAAAGACAAGATAGTTCAAGATTATATGATTCCTTATTTTTGGATCACTTTGACCATACTGCCGTATTTCCTAATTGCTGGCTGTGTCAGTAAGTAGCAACTTTTGCTAGTGTATATACATAATTCTCCAACCTTGTAGCTTTATCATAGGACTTTTGTTGTGGATTAGTAGTTGCAAGCATTTGAATGTTTGTAATGGCAGCTTTCTTAAATTATAGATTAAGGTTCCTTTTCTCTCTGCATTAAGTATATAGATTTTGAATGTAATGGTATTAAGTGACAATATTAAGTCAAAGAAGCTGGTTGAAACTGATTAGTTAAGACAAAATTAGTTAAGAGTACCAAGAGAGGCCCTTAATGACAGTTTGCTCTTACAGCAGTATGTGCAGATAATCAGCAGTGGGTGTCCCAATAAAGCAACTGTTTTTGCAATGCACAGGCAGAATTGATATTTTGTCCCTCACACACTTAAAATAAGTACAGATAATTAATAGGCACTGGGAGTATTGCCTTACAGTCTTATGCAGAAGGTGAAAACTTGGAATTATTTCAGAAAGAAATTAATTGCTTGGATAGCTTATAATATGGCTTAAAAGGTAACAAATTATACTTTTTTCTCTTAGAATTGAGCTGTCATACTTTTTTTATTACAAATCAGTGAAAGGCAACTTTTTGTTGCCCAGAGTTTCTGTTCTTAATGGTCAAGAAGGAAACTTTTGGGGTGGAGAAATGTCTTAACTGCAAACCATTCATTAAATTAGCATTTTGACTAGCGAGAGGCAGTTGAAATGAAATATGTTCTAGTTACATAACAGGTTAGAACATTTTTTATTTTAAAAAGGCAGCAGGGCCCTGACTGGTTTGGCTCAGTGGGTAGAGCGTCGGCCTGCGGACTGAAGGGTCCCAGGTTCGATTCCAGTCGAGGGCATGTGCCTTGGTTGCAGGCACATCCCCAGTGGGGAGTGTGCAGGAGGTAGCTGATCGATGTTTCTCTCTCATTGATGTTTCTACCTGTCTATCCCTCTCCCTTCCTCTCTGTAAAAAATCAATAAAATATATTAATAAAATAAAAGAAAATAAAAATAAAAAGGCAGCAGAGCCCAGCCAGGGTTGCTCAGTGGTTGAGCTTCGACCTATGAACCTGGAGGTCATCATTCGATTCCCGGTCAGGGCACATGCCTGGGTTGCTGGCTCAGTCCTCAGTAGGGGGCGTGCAGGAGGCAGCCAATCAATGATTCTCATCATTGATGTTTCTCTCTCCCTCTCCCTTCCTCTCTGAAATCAATAAAAATATTTCTTTTAAAGGCAGCAAGTTATTTCCATATTTCTTGTTCAATTTCTATTTCATAAAATCATAGGATTTTAGAGTTGGAAGAAATTTAGAGACCCTTTAATCAATTTACTTCTACAAATGTGGAAACAACTTCAGAAGAAATCACTGAGCTTGCTAGAGACCATGCTGGAATGAAAACTCTGGCTCCTGAACACCCAGTCCATTTCTCTTTTTGCTGGACTACATTTCCACTCAGATATTATATTAAAAAATACAGTTGCCTCTTGAACAGCATAATCTGTGTATAAGTGGACCCACACTCAGGACATAAAAGCAGAATGTGAGACAGACTTAAAAGCATTTTCCAATACATGCAGATCTGTAACACAGGGTGTCATGGTTCCCACACAGGGCAATAAGTTTGCTGGCACAAGAAACTTTGCCAAACTGAGCAAAAAGTTGCTCTGCTCCATAGGTGACTCCTAGAAACACAGGCCTAAAAATAATATCACACTCATCCCTGGCAATCTGGAAGGCAATGTGTATGACCAAGGCTGTGCCTTCTCAGAACAGAAAAGGAATCACCATGCTACAAGTCCCTGGCTGAACATCAGTCAAAAGTAAATTCCCTAAAATATGTTAGTGGCCTTTAAGCACACACACAACCAATAGTGAAGGTTAAGATCTTACTGACCAGTAAATGTGTTATGCTGACTCAGGGACAATCAGGTAGCTTGAATAAAAGATAACATAGGACTGCATACTGCAGGGGAAATAAACAACCAAGCAAATAATGATCCCCCAGAGGAGGAGGATCATTATCCATAGTTGTTATTCTATCTAATAAAGTGGTAATATGCAAATTGACCATCACTCCAACACAAGATGGCCGCCCCCATGTGGACACAAGATGGCCAGCAGAGGAGGGCAATTGTGTGCGATCAGGCCTACAGGGGAGGGCAGTTGTGGGTGATCAGGCTGGCAGGGGAGAGCAGTTGGGGAGAACCAGGCCTGCAGGGGAGGGTAGTTGGGGGCAATCAAGCCTACAGGAGAGGGCAGTTGGGGGTTGGAGGGATGGGTGGAAAAAGTGAACGGATTAAGAAGTAGAAATTGGTAGTTACAGAATAGTTATAGGTATGTACAGTACAACACAAGGTATATAGCCAATAATCTATAATAATAAAAGGGTAATATGCTAATTAGACCAGACATTCTTCCAGAGGAAGCTGGGGCCGGAGGGAAGCCCAGGTCCCAGGTGCCTGTGGGCAGCCAGAGGAAAGCAAGCCTGGGTCCCAGATGCCTGCCAGTAGCCGGAGGGAAGCAAGCCCAGGTCCCCGGTGCCAGAGGGAAGCCGGTGCCGGCAGCCAGGGAAGGAAGGCCTACCCTTGCACGAATTTCGTGCATCAGGCCTCTAGTACTGTATAAAATGTCTGCTTTATAACAACAAAACACGAGACATGCAGAGAAACAGGAAAGTGGCACCCATACACAAGAAAAATAAAAGGCAATAAACACTGCCTTACAAGGGGCCCAGGTGGGGAGAATAGCAAAGATCAGTAAAATTATATATATTTAAAAAATAGAAATTTTTAAGTTGAGAAGTATAACAAATGAGAAATTTATTAGAGGAGCTTAATACTATATTTGAGCTAGCAGAACAATCAACAAACGAAGATAGATCAGTAGAGAAGACAGATCAATATGGAGAAGAGAGAAAAAACAATGAAGAAAATAACCTCAGAAATGTGGGACATCATTAAGTATACCAGCATAGGCATAATGAGAGCACCAGTAAAAAGAAAAGTAAAAGAAAAATATTCAAACAAATAGATGGAAATGTTTAATTTGATGAAACACCACATAGGATCAAAACAGAGGTCACACTCAGACACATTAGTTAAAAGTGGAATGCCAAAGATGAGAAAATTATTAAAGCACTATGAGAAAAATGACAAGACATTTAGGTGAACCCCAATATGATTAAAAGGTAAAGTTGCATCAGGGACAGTGAAAAGATGGTATTTTCAAACTGCTGAAAGTTTTAAAAAGTATTTTTTATTGCTTAAAGTATTACAAAGGGTATTACATATGTGTCCTTTTTTTCCCCCCCGCCCTTGACAATCCCCTGGCCTCCCCTACCCCCCAGTGTCTTATGTCCATTGGTTATGCGCATATGCATGCATACAAGTCCTTCGGTTGATCTCTTAACCCCTTCCTCCTGCCCCCCAACCCTCCCTGGCTTTCCCGCTGCAGTTTGACAATCAGATTGAGGCAGCTCTGCCTCTGTATCTATTATTGTTCAAAAGTTTATAATGGTCTCTATTATCCATGAATGAGTGAGATCATGTGGTATTTTTCCTTCATTGACTGGCTTATTTCACTTAGCATAATGCTATCCAGCTCCATCCATGCCATTGCAAATTGTAAGAGTTCCTTCTTTTTTACAGCAGCATAGTATTCCATCGTGTAGATGTACCACAGTTTTCTAATCCATTCATCTACTGATGGGCACTTAGGCTGTTTCCAGATCTTAGCTATGGTGAATTGTGCTACTATGAACATAGGGGTGCATATACCCTTTCTGATTGGTGTTTCTGGTTTCTTGGGATATATTCCTAGAAGTGGGATCACTGGCTTAAAAGGGAGTTCCATTTTTAACTTTTTGAGGAAACTCCGTAATGTCTTCCATAGTGGCTGCACCAGTCTGCATTCCCACCAGCAGTGCACAAGTGTTCCTTTTTCTCCACATCCTCTCCAGCACTTGTCCTTTGTTGATTTTTTGATGATGGCCATTCTGACAGGTGTGAGATGGTACCTCATTGTTGTTTTGATTTGCATCTCTCGGATGATTAGTGACTTTGAGCATGTTTTCATATGTCTCTTGGCTTTCTGAATGTCCTCTTTTGAAAGGTGTCTATTTAGATCCTTTGCCCATTTTTTGATTGGATTGTTTATCTTCTTTTTGTTAAGTTGTATGAGTTCCCTATAAATTTTGGAGATTAGGCCCTTATCAGATATGACGTTGGCAAATATGTTTTCCCACAAAGTGAGTTTTCTTGTTTTGTTGATGGTTTCTTTTGCTGTGCAGAAGCTTTTTATTTTGATGTAGTGCCATTTGTTCATTTTCTCTTTAGTTTCAAGTGCCCTAGGAGTTGTATCAGTGAAGAAATTGCTTCGGCATATGTCTGAGATTTTGTTGCCTTTGGATTCTTCTAAAATTTTTATGGTTTCCTGTCGTACATTTAAGTCCTTTATCCATTTTGAGTTTATTTTTGTGTATGGTGTAAGTTGGTGGTCTAGTTTGATTTTCTTGCATATATCTGTCCAATTTTCCCAACACCATTTATTGAAGAGACTATCTTGGCTCCATTGTATGTTCTTGCCTCCTTTGTCAAATATTAATTGAGCATATTGGTTCGGGCTGATTTCTGGGCTCTCTATTCTATTCCACTGATCTATATGTCTGTTCTTGTGCCAGTACCAGGCAGTTTTGAGAACAGTGGCTTTGTAATACAGCTTGATATCTGGCATTGAGATCCCACCTACTTTGTTCTTTCTCAGGATCGCTGCAGCTATTTGGGGTCTTTTTTTATTCCAGATGAATTTTTGGAGAGTTCGTTCTAGATCTGTGAAGTAGGCCATTGGTATTTTAATGGGAAGTGCATTGAATTTATAGATTGCTTTGGGTAGTATGGACATTTTAATGATGTTGATTCTACCAATCCATGAACACGGTATGTTCTTCCATCTGTTTATGTCATCCTCTATCTCTTTTTTCAATGTCCTGTAGTTTTCTGAGTAGAGGTCTTTTACCTCTTTAGTTAAGTTTATTCCTAGGTAGCTTAATTTTTTTGGTGCAATGGTAAATGGGATTGTTTTTATAATCTCTCTTTCTGAAAATTCACTATTGGTGTATAGAAATGCCTCAGATTTCTTGGGGTTAATTTTGTATCCTGCTACATTGCCAAATTCATGTATTAAGTCTAGTAGTTTTTTGATGGAGTCTCTAGGGTTTTGTATGTATAATATCATGTCATCTGCAAATAAGGACAGTTTTACTTCCTCTTTTTCAATTTGGATGCCTTTTATTTCTTCTTCTTGTCTAATTGCAATGGCTAATACTTCCAGGACTATGTTGAACAGGAGTGGTGAGAGTGGGCATCCCTGTCTTGTTCCTGTTCTTAGGGGAAATGGTGTTAGTTTTTGTCCATTGAGTATGATGTTGGCTGTGGGCCTGTCATATATGGCTTTTATTATGTTGAGGTATGATCCTTCTATTCCCACCTTGCTGAGAGTTTTTATCAAAAATGGGTGTTGGATTTTGTCAAATGCTTTTTCTGCATCAATTGATATGACCATGTGGTTTTTTTCTTTCAATTTGTTTATGTGATGTATCACGTTTATTGATTTACGGATATTGTACCATCCTTGCATTCCTGGGATAAATCCTACTTGGTCATGGTGTATGATCTTTCTGATGTACTGCTGGATCCGATTTGCTAAGATTTTGTTGAGGATTTTGGCATCTAAGTTCATGAGGGATATTGGCCTGTAATTCTCTTTCATTGTGTTGTCTTTACCTGGTTTTGGTATTAGGGTGATGCTGGCTTCATAGAATGAGCTTGGAAGTGTTCCTTCCTCTTGAATTTTTTGTAGTAGTCTGAGGAGGATAGGTTTTAGTTCTTCCTTGAATGTTTGTTAAAACTCCCCTGTTAAGCCGTCTGGTCCTGGGCTTTTGTTTGCTGGAAGCTTTTTGATGACTGCTTCAATTTCTTCCATAGTTATTGGCTATTGAGATTTTTAGATTCTTCCTGATTGAGTTTTGGAATGTTGTATTTTTCTAGGAATATGTCCATTTCCTCCAGGTTGTCTAGTTTGTTGGAGTAGAGTTGTCCGTAGTATTGTTTAACAATCATTCGGGTCTGTTGTTATTTCGCCTCTATCGTTTCTGATTTGGTTTATTTGGGTCCTCTCTCTTTGCTTCTTGGTGAGCCTGGCTAGAGGTTCATCAATCTTGTTTATCCTTTCAAAGAACCAGCTCTTGGTTTCATTGAATTTCTGTATTCTTTTTTGGTCTCTATGTCATTTATTTCTGCTCTAATCTTTATTATCTCCTTCCTTCTGCTCACTCTGGGGTTTTCTTGTTGCTCTCTTTCTAATTCTTTGAGTTGTAGAGTTAGATGATTTACTACCATTTTTTCTTGTTTTTTGAGATAGGCCTGTAGAGCTATAAACTTCCCTCTCAGGACTGCTTTCATTGTGTCCCATAGGTTTTGGATTGTTGTGTTTTCATTGTCATTAGTTTCCAGGATGTTTTTAATTTATTCTTTGATCTCATTGGTAACCCAATCAATATTTAATAACATGCTATTCAGCTTCCAAGTGTTTGAGTATTTTGGGTTGTTTTTATTGTAGTTTATTTCTAATATTATGCCCTTGTGGTCTGAGAAGATGCTTGGTATGATTTCAATCTTCTTGAATTTGGGGAGTCTTTGTTTGTGACCCAATATGTGGTCTATTTTTGAATATGTCCCATGAGCACCTGAGTGGAATGTATATTCCGTGGCTTTGGGGTGAAGTGTTCTGAAGATGTCAATTAAGTCCATCTGATCTAGTGAGTCATTTAGGATTGCTGTTTCTTTGCTGATTATTTGTCTAGAGGATTTATCCAGTGATGTCAGTGGTGTATTAAAGTCCCCTACTATGATTGTATTGTTATCGATCTCTCCTTTGATATCTTCCAGGAGTTTTTTTGTGTATTTGGGTGCTCCTGCATTGGGTGCATATTTTTACCAGAGTTATATCTTCTTGTTTTATTGATCCCTTTAATATTATGAAGTGGCCTTCCTTATCTCTTGTTATCGCCTTCACTTTGAGGTCTATTTTGTCCAATATAAGCATTGCTACCCCAGCTTTCTTTTCATTCCCATTTGCCTAAAAGATATTTTTCCATCCCTTCACTTTCAGTCTGTGTGAGTTCCTTCTAATGAGGTGGGTCTCTTGTAGACAGCAAATGTATGGGTCATGATTTTTTATCCATTCAGCCACTCGATGTCTTTTGGTTGGAGCATTTAGTCCATTTACATTTAAAGTTATTATTGAAAGGTACTTGTTTGTAGCCATTTCTTTTTTTTGTGTGGCTGTTTTCATTCTGAGCTTTATATTTCTTTTTACACCAGTCCTTTTAGCATTTCTTGCATTGCTGGCTTGGTGGTGATAAACTCCCTTAGCCTTTTTTTGTTTGTGAAGCTTCTTATTTCCCCTTCAATTTTGAATGATAGCATTGATGGATAGAGTATTGTTGGATTCATTCCCTTCGTTTGCATCACCTTGTTAAGTTTCCATCCATTCTTTTCTTGCCTGATGTGTTTCTGTTGAGAAATCATTTGATAATCTAATGGGAGATCCCTTGTATATAACTTTCTGTCTCTCTCTTGCAGCCTGTAAGATTCTCTCTTTGTCCTGAACATTTGCCATGGTAATTATGATGTGTCTTGGTGTGGGTCTTTTCGGGTTCACCTTGTTTGGGACTCTCTGGGCTTGTGTGACTTTTTTCTTCCCCACCTCAGGGAAGTTTTCTGATATTATTTCTTCGAATAGGTTTTCTAATCCTTGTTCCTCTTTCTGTTGTTCTGGCACCCCTATTACTCATATGTTGTTTTGTTTCATGTTGTCCCAAAGCTCCCTTAGGCTCTCCTCCTGTCTTTTAATTTTTTTCTCCAATTGCAGTACAGTATGGGTGTGTTTTGCTTCCTTGTCTTCTAATTCACTAATTCGGTCCTCCACTTCTCCTAGTGTACTCTTGATACTTTCAATGGTGTTTTTTATTGAAGCTATATCGCTCTTCATTTCTTCTTGGGTCTTACATAAGTTACCGATTTTTTCATTTGTTTCTTCTTGCTTCTTGCATAAGTTGTTGATTTTTTCCTCCATCCTGTTTATGCTCTTTAGGACCCTTATTCTGAATTCTTTTTCTGTCATGTTGCATATCTCTGTTTCGCCTAGCTGCTTTTCTGGCGAGCCCTCCTTTTCTTTCCTTTGGAGGTTTCTTTGTCTACCCATGTTTGATCTCACCAACATATCTAGTTGTTGAGTCGTTCAGTGGCTGCTCCCTGGGTGGCAGTGGCTGCTCCTTCGGTGGCAGTGGCTCCTTGGGCTGTGGTTGCTCCTTGGGTGGTTGTGGTAGCAGCTGCTCCTCCGTTGGTAGCAGGTCCTCTGGTGGGTGCTGTTCACAGTTGTGGTGGCTCTTCTGGCTGGTGGAGGGAGGCTTCACACACAGCAACTGTTCCCCAGACAGAGTGTGTGGTGATCAGGAGGCTGCTGTTGCTTGGATCTGCTGCGTTGATTTAAGGGCACAAAATACAACACTACATGGCACAACGTACCAGGCACTGAACACGAATGTATTTATGATATTAATAACCCCAAATAAAGGTGGCCACCTGAGCTAAGAGAGTTAGGTGATAAGGAAGAAAGAAGAGAAAAAGATAGAAGAGAAAAAAGAAAGAAAAAAAAGGAGTGCAAAAATGAAATTGGAAAAAGGGAGGGGAAAAAAAGAAGACAAAAAAAAAGTAAGAGAGAAAAGAGAATGAAGTAGAAGAGGGGAAGAGACTATTTATATGAGGAGAAAACTCCGATAGAACTGCCACTAATCCCAACAGATTCCAGCAACAGATCCCTTGAGATGAATACAGACTACAAACAACCAATAATATCAAGCGACACAAGCGAAGACAGAAGCACAAAAATAATCGGGGGGAGGGGGAGACAAAAAATAAAAAGAATAAGCAGAATAACCTCACAAACAATCCTAAAAAAAAACCCCAATATACTCAACAATCAAGCAAACAACAATAAAACAATAGAGAGAGAAAAGAAGAAAAAAAATTTGGATAGTGAAGAAAGATAAGGGAGAGGTGTATAAGGATTTAGAGCAGGAGATTAGAAATAGGATATATAAGTAGAGTGAAATTTTGACAGGGGGTAAAAAGAATAGGGAAAATCTAAAGCTGGAGTAGGGTAAGAGAAGCAGGACAACAAAAGGGAAAAAGTGGGGAAGAGGGTTTTAGCACAGAGGCAAAATTGAGGTAGAGAAAAATGTTGCTAAAGGAATGATGAAAATAGAATGGAGAACATTAGTCCCAAAATAAAATAAAGGAAAATAAAATGACACTTTAAAAAATGGTAAAATGGTAGCAGTAATAATACTGGTTAAAAATAAAACTGTAGTAATTGAAAGGGTAAAATCAGGTGATGAAAAAAAGAAAAAAAAATGGTTTCTTAGTTAAAAGGTGAAAAAATAATTAAAAATAAAAATAAAAATGTGCAGTAATGAAGATGCTTAAGATCTTCTACTCTTCTTTTTGGCACGCCAGATATTCAGGAGAATGTTGAATTTCCCTGCAATACACTGTTCCTCCGTGTTGTAAGCCACAGTCCTGATTTTAAGGCAGGCCGTATTGGTTCCCCAGACTGCCTTTATCTGTGTTTACAGAAGAGTCAGTTCGTGGCTCTGCCTCTGGGTGGCAGTGTGTCTGGATTGACCTCCCAGTCTATAAGTCCTCTCTGACCAGGAGTTCTCTATTGTACCTGAACCAGCTCCGCTCAGAGCTGGTTCCCCAGTCGCCACTCCCAGCTCTGTTTCCCAGGCTCCCCAAAAAGAACGTTCCCCTACAGGCTCTGCGAGTGACCCCAACTGGGTAATCCCATACACTGGGTTCAACAATCAAATGCACAGATTTAAGAGGAAGTGTGTAAACAAGAGCCTGGGAAGCTGTGCGAACTCGCAGGGCTCCACCTTCCAGAACTGCGCGGAGTCTCTGCGCGCGCTCTGGCCCCTGGCACCAAGTGGCCGGCAGGCTGGCAAAATCTGAGGCTGCCCCTTTGCATCCAGTCCAACTATGGGCTTATTTATAGTGTTCCCTTCTGCCAGCAGCCCTGCGGGAGCCCTTCCCCACTTGCGGGTCACGCTGGCCCCAACGGCCGTGGACTTTGTGGGGTGCAGATTTCCCCCCACGCGTGCGCATTCCTCTCTCCAACCTGAATTGCAAACCGCACCTTTGGGGGAAGTCTAACCTTTCCGTGGGGAGACGCAGGGCTCGTCTGAGTTCATGTAGTCGCGCTGCTTGAGAGCCGTTGCCTCCAGGTTAGTAGCAGGTCTCTGGATGCCGGTAACAGCCACTCAAGATGGCGCGGTCTCGTGGCTGAGCTGGCGCCCTGGGGGAGGTTTCAACCTCAATCTCTAACCGTCCCCTTTTTCTAGGAGTTCTCTGTCTTTCCTGGCTGCAGACTGTCTCTCAGCTGAATCTCCTCTGCTTATTTGGGCTGTATGTTACCCGTTTCAGCTGCTCGCCCTTATCTGCTCCGGGACAAAGCACCAACACGTCCGTCTAAACCTCCGCCATTTTTTTCTTTTAAAAAGTTTTTATCAACCAGGAATAAATTATCCAAAGCTATCATTCAAAAATGAAGGTGAAATAAAGATGGTGCCAGATAAGTAGAAAGAAAATCAATTGTAATAGACGTGTATTATAAGAAGATTTCATACCTATCCTCAAGCTCTTCCAGAAAATTGAAGAAGCAGTACTTTCTAACACATTACCCTGATAGCAAGAGCTGGCAGGGATATCACAAAAACAGAAAATTGCAGATCAGCAGCTCTTATGAATCTTATCTAATAAAAGAGAAACATCCAAATTGACCGTACCTCCACTACACTCACAAGGCACGCCCACCAGCCACGCCCACCAGCCAATCAGAGCAACTATAAGCAAATTAACCCAACCAAGATGGCGGCCGGCAGCCACAGAGCTGGAGCAAGCAGGAGGCTTGGTTGCCCCGGCGATGGAGGAAGCCAAGCTTCCCGCCTGCCCTTGCCGGCTGGGGCCTCTGCTCAAGGCAACAAAGTTTCAATTATAGAAGATAAATAAATCCCAGATACCTGCTTCCAGCCAGCCTCCACTGGGAGCTTGGGTGGCTGGGAGCCATGGCCAGCCTGCAAACAGCCATCAGCCCCTCACCCAGGATGGCCACACCCTCATGGGGTGAGGGTCCCCGCTGGGGGGCTTTGCCAGCCTGCAAACAGCCATCAGCCCCTCACCCAGGCTGGCCAGGCACCCCAGCGGGAACCCCCACCCTGATCCGGATCACCCTTCAGGGCAAACCAGCCGGCCCCCATCCATTCACCAGGCCTCTATCCTCTATAATAAAAGAGTAATATGTAAATTGACCCTAACAGCAGAATGACTTGGAATGACTGGTCACTATGGCACACACTGACCACCAGGGGGCAGACGCTCAATGCAGGAGCTGTCCCCTGCTGGTCAGTGCGCTCCCACAGGGGGAGCTCTGCTCAGCCACAAGCCAGGCTGACGGCTGCCAGTACAACGGTGGTGGTGGGAGCCTCTCCCGCCTCCTCAGCAGCACTAAGGATGTCCGACTGCAGCTTAGGCCTGGTCCCCGCTGGCATGTGGACATCCCCCGAGGGCTCCCGGGCTGCCAGAGGGATGTCTGACTGCCAGCTTAGGCACAATCTCCTGGGGAGCGGGCCTAAGCCAGCAGGTGGTCATCCCCTGAGGGGTCCCAGACTGCGAGAGGGCACAGGCTGGGCTGAGGGACCCCCCTCAAGTGCACATATATTTGTGCACCTGGCCTCTAGTACAGATATAAAATCCTGAACAAATGCTAGCAAACCGAATACAACACTGGGGTTAATTTCAGGGACACAAAGATGGTTCAACATATGCAAATCATATGATCATATCAATGGATGCAGAAAAAATATTTGACAAAACAAAACATCCATTTATGATTAAAACACTCAGTAAATTGTGTATACAATGAACCCTGGTTGGTGTGACTCGGTTGAGGGTTGTACCATGCACTAGAAAGTCTCTAGATTCAATTACCCCTCATGGCACATGCCCCTTAGGGGTGCGTGTGGGAGGCAGCTGATTGATGTTTCTCTCTCCCTCTCCTTCTCTTTTCTAAATTCAATAAAACATTTTTTACAAAAGACTGAGTTTTGGGACACGTCAGCTGGGAAAACCATAGGGAAGGTACAGCAGCACAGCTCCTAACCCCTGGGAGCATGGGGTCTTTGCCAGAGGCAGGGATCCTCAAACTAGAACAACAGAGAAGTGAAGGGGAATCCACGTAGCATCTAGCAGTGGAAATCAGTGGTAATTCAGTCCATCAGGGGAACTTGGATTGCCTTATCCAAGGCAAAAAGCGAGTGCTGGGTTACAATACCAACCTGGGAAGCTAGCCTGGATTTGTATCTTTGGGCCACTCAGCAGAATGTCTGACTGGTAGAGTGGTCTTAGCAGACCACCCAGCAGTGAATCTGAAGGGTTGATTATTCTCTGGAAGAACTTTCAGCAGAGAGTAGGATGGGTGCCAGTCTGAGTGTCCTGGGAGAGGCGTGATACTCCCTACCTCAAATGAAGAGGAGGCACCCTTTCCCCTACCTGTGGAACAGCTCTAGGCTGGAAATCTGCACCTGTGCCAGGGACTTGGACATCTGGTCTAGGGGGAGCCTGAGCAGAAGCCCTGCCTAGTGATTGATTGGTGGCTGTACTGAAAGATTACAGAGCCAAGTGAAGTGGGTTTTTTATTGTTTTGTTTGTTTGTTTGTTTATTTATTTATTTATTTATTTATTGTAAATCCTTGCTAGAGGTGGCAACAGAGTGTGCCAATGACCCAGGCAGATCTGAGGCATTGTAAGGAAGGAAGCACCTGCCCACCTCTCCTACAACCGATGGTCACCCCCTCCCCCCCCCCACTGCCCAATGCAAAGTTGTTGAAACCATTCTGACTGGGATCAGATAACCCACAAAGCCCAGTCCTGTAGTGGAAGGGAAAGCAGCCCAGAACAAGTACATTCAAGGGGCAAGCCTGAAGCAGACCCAGCCTCTGGGCTAACCTAGCCCCGCTCACTGGAAAACTTGAGGATCCACCCTGCAGGCCTTCAGCCAGCCATGGTGCCTAGGGCAGGCAGAGACAGTGACTCACATTGGCCTGCACCAGAGAACTGCCCAGGAGGCCCAAGACCCACACACCAAGGGGTCAAATACAGCAGCACAGAAGCAAATTCCAGTGAGCTCCACAAATACCAAAGCCAAAGCTTTTTTGTTGTTTATGTTGTTGTTTGTTTGTGTGTTTGCTTTCCTTTTTTTTGGTTTGTTTGTTTTTTTATTTTCTCTCCTTTTTTTTTAACCATATTCTCTAATTGCTATCTTTTATTGTAGTTTAATTTTTTTCTTTCTCATTCTCTTTATTTTGTGTTGTTATTTTTAATTCAATTTTTCTTCTTTTCTCCCTTCTTTTCCTTTTTTTCCTTTTCCTATACTATATTTTATTTTATTTAGTATTATTGCTTTTTAAAAATATTATTATTTTACTAATTATTTTCTATATTTTATTTTTATACTTATCCTATTTCTGGTCTCTTCTTTGCTGTAATATTTTCTTACAATTATTTTAGTGTTTTTGTTTCCATCTCTAATTCTTCTGGTCTCATGTTTTCTAGTATTTATTTTTTGAGTCTGTTTGTCTGATTGTTTTTAATCTTGGGGTTGAGGATGTTATTTTAATTATTGTTGGTGTTTTGTTTTTTGTTTCTTTGTTTTTGCTTTATGTTTTTGTTGTTTTTTTTCTTGATGTTCTTTTTTATTTGGTCTGGTTTTGATTTGTTTTGTTCTGTCAGCACCTGTATAATAGTTGGCATGATGTGGTTTGGGTTGAGACTCACAGTCAACAAGCCTGAAGGCTGAGCCCACCCACAAATGGAACAACAACACTCAAGACCCAAATTCAACAGGAAAACCTATATAACCCACATAAGAATAATTCCTAGAGTATCCAGCACAGAAGATCATGGAGACTACACCACTGGGTCCCACAAGAAGGTGACCTACCAAGACTAGAAGGAACAGCAGTTTTTTCTGACACACAGAAACAAACAAAAACAGAAAAAAAATGGGGACACAAAGAAACATGCCCCAAATGAAAGAACAGAAGGAATCTCCAGAAAAGAACTAAATGAAATTGAGGTGAGCAATTTATCAGATATAGAGTTCAAAGTAATGTTTATATGGATGCTAAAACAACTTACTAGTAAAGAGAACTGTAAGGAGCTTAGTGTAAACTATATCAGCATGAAAACAAATATACATGAATAAGAATCAATTGGAAATGAAGGCTGATACACCTCAAATAAAGAATATGCCTGGAGACCAGTAGAAAGAATGGCAAGGGCTCAAGAGGGGTGGCAAGATGGCAGGTAGAGGGAGAGTAGGAAGCTGCGTTACAGGAGTATCAATTCCCTCAGAAAAATAGAAGCCCAGCCCAGGCTGAGCACTAGAGCCCAATCCCTTGGTGGCAGGCGTAACATCCAACTGTGAAAAGGAAAACCCTCAGTGCTGCTGGCTGCTAGGGAGTCTGGACCTGAGACCACAGCCTCAGAAGGCTGCCTTGTCAAAGGCAGGCCCCCAGAAAACGCAGCCCTGTGTGAGGGAAAGCAGCCTGTGCTAGGGGGAGAGAAAGCCAGAGTTTCGTTGTTGTTTTTGTTTTGTTTTGTCTTTGTTCTTATTCTCTAAACCCAGAATACAGAACTTTTCAGTTGCAATCACTCATCCGAGGCTTTGGTGCAGGGAGGGAGGTGCAGAACTGAGGTGCCTGAGGAGAGGCTGGGGAGGGAGGCAGGGCAGGGAAACGTGTCCAGGAGATCTTAAATCTTAAGTTCTTAGGCTTCCAAACCTAAACAGCCATTTCTCCCCAGAGTAGCTAGCCCCTCCCAATAGCCTCAGGGCAGGAGAAACAGCATGCAGCACCCTATATTTTGAGCTTTACTGAGAAAACAAAGGCAGAGACCAAGCTTACAGGTCTGAATAGTCTGAAGAAGCCCTCAGTGACTGGATTGGAAGAGGGGCTGTCCACCCCACTATTCTGGGAACCAGACTGATAAAAAACCCAGGTTCCCAGCCAACCCCATTGATCTCCATACAAGAATCTCAGTCCAACCAAAGGCACAGTGATGTTTTGGGCCACTTGTGGAGGAGTAGCTCTGGATCAGGAAAAAAAAAGTCACCCATCTTATTCCCTGAAAACAAAACAGCACCAACCTCACATAAAGCCATGTCAGAATCAGATGCTAGAGTGATTAAGATTGACAGCTTGCAGACAGGCAAAGGGGGCAGATTGGCCCTTCCTGCTTGAAGCCAAGGCCTGTGGAGACAGACACAAGCAGAGGACCAGTGGATCACTTGGAGCATCAAGCAAGATGCTAAAAGCCAAAAGACAGTGCCTGACATTGGTTAGCACCTAAGTAACTAAAAGGAAGCCCAGAATTGGCACACAGAAGAGTAGGGTCCTAAACCAGTTCCCATGGGGTTATTAAAGCTCAGCTGAAACAAATGATACTTCACTTTTTTTTTATTTTTTACTAGAGGCCCAGTGCACGAATTCATGCACCAGTGGGATCTCTCAGCCTGGCCTGCGGGATAGGGCCAAAACTGGCTCTCTGACATCCCCTGAAGGGTTCCAGATTGTGAGAGGGTGCAGGCCAGGCCAAGGGACCTCACCAGTGCATGATCAGGGCTGGGGAGGGATGCGGGAGGTTGGCCAGCCAGGGAGGAACCGCAGGAGGGCTCCTGGGCATGTCCGGCCCATCTCGCTCAGTCCTGATTGACAGGACACCAGTAGCAAGCTAACCTACCTGTCAGAGCATCTGCCCCTTGGTGGTCAGTGCATGTCATAATGAGTGGTTGAGAGGCCTTAGCATGTCCTTAGCATATTACGCTTTGATTGGTTGAACGCCAATTGGATGACCAGACACGTAGCATATTAGGCTTTTATTATATAGAACTAGGGGCCCAGTGCACAAATTTGTGCACCTTGAAAGGAACTGTGGGCCAAGGTGGACACAAGAGGCGGGTCTTGGTGCATCCTCTGTGCCCCAACCCAGTCCCTCCCACCATGGCCCCTATCCCCTGTCTGCAGTTAGCCCCACTCCTGTCACTGCCGCTCCCACACACTGACAGTGCCATTCCTGCTTGCACCCACTGACAGCGTGGAGCAATTGGGGCCAGCGCCAGCAGTGGGTGCAAGCAGGGCCTGTGCCCTCAGTGGGTGTGAGCAGCAGCTTCTGCCTTGATTGCCCCTCAGGAGCAGGGGGAGGTGGAGAAGCCCTCAGGGGCGATCTGGGCTGGCAGCCGCCACTCTCACCCGCTGATGGTGCTGAGCGATTTGGACGAGTGCTGGGTGCTGGCAGCGGGTGCAAGTGGCAGCTCCAGCACCAGCTGTGGTGCAAGTGGGGCCGGCGCCAGCAGCGGGTGTGAGGAGGGCTATCACTGGCAGCGGGTGTGAGAGGCAACTGCTGGCCCTGATCACCCCTCAGGAGCAGGGGCGATGGAGAAGCCCTGAGGGGTGATTGGGGTGGGCAGCTGCTGCTTGCACCTGCTGATGGTGCAAAGCGATCAGGGCCAGCAATGGGGCACTGGCAGCGGGTGCAAGTGGCGGCTCCGGTGCCAGCAGCGGGTGCAAGCAGGGCCTGCACTGGCAGCAGGTGCAAGTATGGACAGGACTGTAGTGCATGGTAGCAAAGAAATTTTAGTAACCACCAGAGGTTTGCCCCAATGACAGCGAACAGCACCCTGCCTTGGTCTGGCCCCTCTTCCACCATCCCACTGTGGCTGATGCCTGCCATGTTCCACATTCTGCTGCCTGCTGCCAACACCCTCCATGTTCTGCATGCGCCCCCTGGTGGTCAGCGCACATCATAGCAACTGGTTGTTTAGTTTTACCATTTGGTCTATTTGGATATTAGGGCTTTATATAGAGAGATTTTAAAATATTTATTTTATTTTTATTTTATTTTTGCATGTTTTTCTTCCTCTTTTTTCTTTTTTCCTCCAGTTTTTCTTCTCCTTTCTCCATTTTAGTTTCTCTATTTCCTTTCTTTTTTCCCCTTTTTAAAAATTGATCTTTAACTGCTTTATTGATATCTTATTATTATAGTCTCTGTTGGTTTATTCATATATCTAATTCCCTCTTCCCTGCTTCTACTGCACTTTTTTGTTTGTGCTTCTTGGTTTCTTTGTTTGTTTTGTTGTGTTTTCTCCCCATATTCCTTCTTTCTTTCTTTTCTTTATAATTTTTACTCTCTTTTCTCTGTCCCCTTCTCTTTTCTTTTTCTTCCCAACACATTTTTTTCTCTATTCTCTTGCTCTTTACTTCTCTGAATTTTTTAAACTTGTTTCACTTCTTAAATTTAGGCCTATCTGTTCTCTCCTCTATTCTGCTTTTCAAAAAAACTTTTTTCTTGTTTTCTCATTTCTTTTCTCCCTCCCCTATTCTAAACGGTGGTCCTTCCTCTATTCCTCCAATTCCTTAACCTTATTTTCTTTATTTAAGATCTACATCTGCAGATTCTGCCCCACCTTTTTTCTTTTTAAATTTTTTTGTTTGTGCTTCTTGGTTTCTTTGTTTGTTTTGTTGTGTTTTCTCCCCATATTCCTTCTTTCTTTCTTTTCTTTATAATTTTTACTCTCTTTTCTCTGTCCTAATTCTCTTTTCTCTGGTGGTAACTTTTGTTGGGGTTATAACTGTCTTGTGTACATTCATGTTCTATTCCTCCTGTGTTGTGTCTTCTCATGTTTTATTTTGTGCTCTTCGGTCAGTACCTCCACAATGGCTGACACAGCATGGTAGGGAGAGAACCACATAATGAGACACCCTGAGAGGAGACTCTATCCATGAACAGGGCAATAACATTCAAGACATAAGTAAATCAGGAGAACCCAAATATCACAAGTAGGGGGCCTCCCTAGAACACTCAGCCCAGAAGACCTGAAAGACTGCACCACTGGGTCTCACAAAACATCTACTACATAAGACCAATCCAAAAAAAATCTGGTAGGCATAGCAGTTTGATCTAAGACATAGAAACAAGTATAAAGGAATAGAAAAAATGGAGAGTCAAAGAAACAACCCCCAGATGAAAGAAAAAGAGGAATCACCAGAAAAGGAACTAAATAAAATGGAGGCAAGCAATTTGTCAGAGAAATAACTCAGAGTAATGGTAATAAGGATGCTCAAAATGTCTGGATGAGAAATTCACCAACATCTGTAAGACTCAAGAGGAAATGAAGGATGACATAGCTACAATAAAGAACACAATGGAAGGTTTCAACAGTAGAATAGAAGAAGATGAGGACCAAATGAGCGAGTTAGAAGACAAGGTAGAAAAAAACCCAAGCAGAGCAACAAATGAAAAAAAAATTAATAAGCAGGAGAAGAGTCTAAGGGAGGTTTGGGACAACACGAAACAAAACACCATCCCTATAATAGGGTTGCTAGAAGGGTAGGAAGCTGAGCAGGGAATGAAAACCCTGTTTGAAGAAATAATGACAGAAAACTTCCCTGACTTTGGAACTTAACAGTCACTCAAGTACAAGAAGAACAGAGATGAACCCAAAAAGACCAATGCCAAGACACTGCATAATTAAACCGGTAAACGTAAAAGACAAAGAAAGAATCTTAAAGGCTTCCAGGGAGAGACAGAGAGTTACCTACAAAGGATCTCCCAACTGATTTCTCAACAGAAACACAGCAGGTAAGAAGGGAATGTAATTAAATACATAAAGTAATGAAAGGCAAGGAACTGAATCCAAGAATACTCTATCCAGCAAGGCTATCATTCAAAATTGAAGGTGAAATCAGGAGCTTTGCTGACAAAAAAGAGGGAGTTTATTACCAGCAAACCATCACTGCTAGAAATGCTAAAGGGACTTATAAAAAGAAGAACTAGAAAGGGAAGAAGGAACACAGGCATAAAGAATAAAAATGGCAACAAAAAAGTACCTATCAATAATAACCTTAAAAGTAAATGCATTAAATGCTCCAATCAAAATACAAGGGGTAGCTGAATGGATAAGGAAACATGACCCATATATTTGCTGTCTACAAGAGACCCACCTTAGGGATTCACAAAGACAGATATTGAAAGGATGGAAAAAACTTTTCAGACAAATGGAAATGAAAATAAAACCTAGGGTAGCAATACTTATATCTGACAAAATAGACCTCAAAATAAAGGCCACAACAAGATAAAAGAAGGCCACTTCATAATACTATTTTTTGGGATCAGTACAAGAGGCTATGACTCTGGAAAACATTTATGTACCCAATACCGGAGCATCTAAGTATATTAAAAAAATTAAACTTCTGGAGGATACCAAGGGAGAGATTGACAGCAATACAATCATTGTAGGGGACTTTAATACCCCATTGACATCACTGGATAAATCTTCTAGAAAAAAAATCAACAAGGAAACAGTAATCCTAAATTACTCACTAGATCAGATGGACTTAATTGACATCTTCAGAATATTTCACCCGAAAGCTACAGAATATACATTCTTCTCAAGTGCACATGGGACATTTTCAAAGATAGACCACATATTAGGACACAGGAAAAATCTCTTCAAATTCAAGAAGATAGAAATCATAACAAGCATCTCAGACCACAATGGCATACAATTAGAAATCAACTACAATGAAAACAATGAAACAAACAAACAAACACCTGGAGGCTAAATAGCATGCTATTACACAATGACTGAGTTACCAAAGAGATCAAAGAAGAAATAAAAAGCATCCTGGAACAAACAACAATGAAAACACAACAATCCAAAATCTATGGGACACAATGAAAGCAGTCCTGAGAGGGAAGTTCATAGCTTTACAGGCCTACCTCAAAAAACAAGAAAACTGGTAATAAATGATCTAACCTTGCAACTTAAAGAATTAGAAAGAGAGCAACAAGAAAAGCCCAGAGTGAGCAGAAGGAAGGAAATAATAAAGATCAGAGCAGAAATAAACTTCATAGAGATGAAAAAAAAAAACAATACAAAAGATCAATGAAACCAAGAGCTGGTTCTTTGAAAGATAAACAAGATTGATGAACCTCTAGCCAGGCTCACCAAGAAACAAAGAGAGAGGATCGAAATAAACAAAATCAGAAATGAAAGAGGTGAAGTAGCAATCGTCCCCACAGACATAAAAAGGATTGTAAAATAATACTATGAGCAACTCTACTACAAAAAACTGGACAACCTTGACAGAATGGACATGTTCCTAGAAAAATAAAAGCTTCCAAAACTCAATCATGAAGAATAAAAAAAACTGAATAGGCCGATAACTACTGATGAAATTGAAACAGTAATCAAAAAGCTTCCAGCAAACAAAAGTCCTGGACCCAATGGCTTCACAGGGGAGTGTTACCAAACATTCAAAGAAGAACTAAAACCAATCCTTCTCAGACTATTCCAAAAATTTCAAGAGGCAGGCACACTTCCAAGCTCTTTATATGAAGCCAGCATTACCCTACTCCCAAAACCAGATAAAGACACTACAAAGAAAGAGAATTACAGGCCAATATCCCTGATGAATATAGATGCTAAAATCCTCAACAAAATTTTAGCAAACAGGATTCAGCATTGCATTAGAAAGATCATACACCATGACCAAGTGGGATTTATACCAGTGATGCAAAGTTGGTACAATATCCACAAATCAATAAAGTTGATACATCACATAAACAAATTGAGAGACAAAAATCACATAATCATATCAATTGATGCAGAAAAGGCATTTGACAAAATCCAACACCCTTTTCTGATAAAAACGCTCAGCAAAGTGAGAATAGAGAGATCATACCTCAACATCATAAAAGCCTTATATGACAAACCTACAGCCAACATAACACTCAATGGGTAAAAACTAAAACCATTTCCCCTAAGAACAGGAACAAGACAGGGATGCCCTCTTTCACCACTCCTGTTTGACATTGTATTAGAAGTGCTAGCCATAGTGATCAGACTAGAAGAAGAAATAAAAGGCATCAAAATTGGAAAAGAAGAAGTAAAATTGTCGTTTTTCGCAGATGACATGATATTGTACATCAAAAACCCTAAAGACTCCAGTCAAAAACTACTAGACTTAATAAATGAATTTGGCAATGTAGCAGGATACAAAAATAACACCCAGAAATCTCTGGCTTTTTTATACATCAGTATTGAACTCACAGAAAGAGAAACTAAAAAAAAGAATGTCATTTACCATTGCAAAAAAAAAAAATTATGAGACCTAGGAATAAATTTAACCAAGTAGGTAAAGAATCTGTACTCAGAAAATTACAGGATGCTGAAAAAAAAGATGGAGGAGACATAAACAAATGATAGAATATACCATGTTCATACTACCAAAAGCAATCTATAGATTCAATGCACTCCCCCATTAAAATACCAATGGCATATTTCAAAGACCTAGAACAAACTCTCCACAAATTCATCTGGAATAAACAACGACCCCTATTAGCTGCAGCAAAGAAGAACAAAGTTGGAGGGATCACAATACCAGGCATCAAGCTATATTACAAAGCTGATAGACCAGAGCAGGTTGGAGAGAAAGCCGAAGTTTCTTTTTTGTTTTTGTTTTTTTGTTTGTTTGTTTGTTCGTTTTTCTAAACCCAGAGCACAAGATTTATCATTTGCAACTACTCACCTGTCTTTGATGCAGGGAAGGAGGTGTGGACTTGAGGTGTATAAGGAAAGGCTAGGGTGGGAATCATTGCAGGGAGACATGGAAAAGCAGCAGCCAGGAGTCCTGTATGTGGTTGTGTGTCCCCAAACCCAAATCGCCATTTTTCGGGAGGGGAGCTAGTAGCTCCCTTTAGCCACAGGGCAGGTAAAGAAAATAAAAACCACCCTAGATGATACAGCCCTCCTCACCCTCTAGCGCCCTGCCTGCCACACCCTGCCATTTGACCTTTTCAAGGGAAACAAAAGCAGAGGCCAAGTCTACGGTTTTTAACAGTCTCAGGGAGCATCAGTGACTGGATTGTGGGAGGGGCCTTCCACTGCACTATCCTGTGAACCTGACTTGTAGGTTCCCTACAAGGAAGAGCTGATAGAAAATCCAGGTTTCCAGCTTATCCTACTGGATTACATACAAAGATTTCTGTCCAGCTGAGGGTAGAGTAATATTTTGGGCCACTTGCAGAGGAGTAGCTCTGGGACAAAGAAACACACCAAACACATTCCCTGAAATCTGAACAGCACCTCCCCTACCTAAAGCCCTTTCAGAAACAAACTTTTGAGTTAAACAGCTGGCTAGCAGGCAAAGGTAGGCAGAGGCAGAGTCTAAGGACCTAGGGGAAGTTTGCTTACCCAGCCCAGGTCCCTATGCTGCTAACAAACTTGCTTTAGAGGGCCACTCCTGCTTGCAGCTAAGTCCTGTTTGGGTCGTTTAAAGCTTCAAGGAAGTTACTGAACACCAAAGGAGGACAGTTTCTGACAGTGGGTAGCAGATAAAATCTCACAGGAAGTCCATAAGTGCCAGACAGAATAGTCTGCCACACTAATCAGAGCAGTAGGATCCAAAGGTAGCTCTCATGGTGACTGTAATCTGCTGAAACAAATGCCACCTCACTTATTTCTTTTTCTTTTTTCTTCTATTTTTTCTTTTCCCTTTTAAAAATTTTTTCTCTTTCTGTTCTATTTGGTTTGTTGTTGTTGTTGTTTAAATTTCTTTTCTTTATATATCTGGTTTATTGATTTATTATTCTAGTCTCTATGGTTTTGTTTATATATCAAGTTTTCCTCTTCCCTTTTCATACTCAACCCTTTTCTTTATTTTCCTTTTCCCCTGCTGTCTTATCTTTTTTACTTTTCGTATTTGGGGTCTACCTGCTTTCTCCTCTATTTAGCTTTTCAAAACATTTTTTCCTTTCCTTTTCTATCTCTCTCTTTTTAAAACTGTTTTCCTTCCTATATTCCCTCAATTCTTTATTCTTATTTTCTTTATTTCAGCTCTGCACCTACATATTCCTTTTTCTTCACCCACCTTTTTTGTCTTTTTTGTTTGTGTGAGGTTTTTTTGTTTTGTAATTTTTCTCCTAATATTTTTTCCTTTATTTTCTTCCACCATTCTTGCTCTCTTTTCTCTTTCCTAATTCTTTCTTCTATATTGGTTGCTTTTATTGTTGTAATATGGGTCTGGTGTATGTTATTATTTTGCTTCACATTTTGTTGTTTTGTATTTTGTTATGTTCTGTCAGCACTGCCACAACAGCCCCCATGATGAAATCAGGGGTGAGCCAGCCTGAGAGGAAATTCCATTCATGAATGGGACAATAACATTCAAGACCCAACTACAACAGGAGAACCTAAATAACACATCAAGGGGCTTTCCTAAAGCACCCTGCTCAGGAGAATGCACCAATGGGTCCCACAAAATAACCATTACATAAGACCACCCCACAAAGTCTTGGAAGCATATCAGTTTGATCTAATACATAGATATAAATATAAAGGGACAGAAAATGGGGATATAAAGAAACAACCCCCAACTGAAAGAAAAGGAGTAATCGCCAGAAAAGGTACTAAATGAAATGGAGGCAAGCCATTTGTCAGATAAAGAATTCAGAGTAATGGAGCCCACGCCATCTTGAAGGGGAAAGTGGCCTCTTCTAGGAACTCATCAACACAACTACCCAGACAGACCTTGGACACTGCCCACGACCCAGCAGCCACTCCAGCCAAAATCCTGCTGCCCCACCCGCAGACCCACAGATCCTGGGACCTCTGCCTCCAAAGGTGCACAGCTCCCACAGCAGTAAGTGCAACTTCCTCCCTCCCCCAGTGGCAGACCTCCAGACACCACATCCACACGTTTCCAACATTCGCGCGTTTCCAGCACACAGACTTCCAGGACACACAACTCCATAGGCAGCTTTTGGGAGCTACTATGAACCCCCGCTGGGTGTGATTTTGTACAGACACGGGTGCGCTGTCCCACAGTAGAAATTCTGAATTCCCTCTTCCTTAATAACTGCCCACAGACAACCCAGTTGCGCAACTTCAGCTCCAGGGTCCCTCAGAGTGCTTCAGAGCTCTGCACCAACAAAGGCACTGCCACAGTCATGCATTTCCAATGAGCAGGCACCCTGAGCCCATCTATCCACAGGGCTCTCTGGGGAGCTGCTGTGAGCCCTGACTGGGTGCGATCTTGGACAAACAGGGATGCACTCCCCCGGAAGTAGAAATTCTGAATTCACTCAGAGTGGACACCTGACCACAGACACCTCGATTATGCGGCTTCAGAACCAGGGCCCTTCAGAGTGCTTCAGTATGCTGAGCTGCCAAACGCACCGCACGTGCCCCTGTGAGCCGCCACTGGGAGAGGGCACCATTCCACCACAGATGCAGCAGCAAAAACTGTGTCTTCCTACCCCACAGCTGCAGATCTCTGAACACTAAAGGCACACGCTTTTCCGGCATGCAGGCCTCCCAAGCACACCCCTCCACAGGCAGCCCTTGGGCACTGCTATGAGCCCTGGCTGGCTATGCACTTATACAATCAAGAAGGGACGCACTGCTAGGCTGTAGAAATGCTGAATTCCCTCTTCTGGGATACCTTCCCACAGACACCACAATCCTGTGGCTTCAGTGCTAGGGCCCTTCAGAGTGCATCAGTACACCCTGCTGGCAAATGCACAGTGGGTGCCCCTGTTAGCCACCACTGGGGGCACGTGTATCCAACCATGGAGGCAGCAGCAAAAGCTGAGTCTGCCCACCCCACAACTACAGAACTCTGGACACCACAGTCACACCTTTCCAGAGCACAAGCCTCCTGAGCCCCACCACCCCAACAGACTATTCCTGGGTGCCACTGTGAATCCCCACGGGGAATGCACGATTTCAACCAAGGGCACAAGACAGCAAAAATTGGGACACTACCCTCCACAGCTGCTGACTTCTAGACACCACAGTTGTGCCTTTCCAGCTTGCAAGCCTACATCAAGAGAACCCAAATAACTCAAGTAGGGAGCTACGCTAGATTACCAGGCCCAGGAGACCTGAGAGATCACACCAGTAGCACCATCCCCAAAAGAACCTGGGGAGCAAAGCAAACGGATCTACAATTAAAATGTTACAGCAAATCATGTGATGACAAAAAAGCAATCCCCAAAGGAAAGAAAAATTGGATCACCATAAAGGGAGTTAAATGAAATTGAGGCTAGCAACATATCAGAGAAAGAATTCAGAGTAATGGTTATAACAATGCTCAAACAGCTGGATGACAAATACACACAACTCAATGGCAAATACACACAACTCAATGAGAATTATAAGGAGCTGAATGAGAATGTCACCACATGAAAGGAACCAAGAGGAGATGAAGAATGCCATAGCTGCAATAAAGAACACAATGGAAGGCTAAACAGTAGACTAGAAGAGGCTGCGGACCACATCAGCGAATTTTAAGACAAGGTAGGAAAAAACACACAAACACAGCAGCAACCCGAAAGAAGATTTAAAAAGCAAGAGGAGAGCCCAAGGGAGCTTTGGGACAACACAAAATGAAACAATATTTGCATAATAGGAATACCAGAAAGAGAGGAAGAGAAGCAAGGAATAGAAAAACTGTTTGAAGAAATAATGACAGAAAACTTCCCTGATATTGGCAAGAAAATAACTACACACGTCCAGGAAGCACATGGAGTCCCAAACAAGTTGAACCCCAAAAGACCGACACCAAGACACATCATAATTAAATTGGCAAACACCAACGACAAAGTAAGAATCTTAAAGGCTGCCAGAGAGAGACAGAATGTTACCTACAAGGGATCTCCTATTAGAATATCAACTGATTTCTCACCAGGACAGAAGGAATGGAATAAAATATACAAAGTGATGCAAAGCAAGGTACTCAATCCAAGAATATTATACCCAGCAAGGCTATCATTCAAAATTGAAGGTGGAATCAGGAGCTTCACAGATAAAAAAAAGGGTTAAGAGAGTTTATTGCCACCAAGCCAGCAATGCAAGAAATGCTAAAGGGACTGCTGTAAAAAGAAGAAACAGAAAAGTAAAAAAAAAACAACACAAGCGTTAAGAATAAAAATGATGACAAACAAGTACTTATCAATAATAACATTAAACATAAAAGGATTGAATGCTCCAATCAAAAGACATAGCATAGCTAAATGAATAAGAAAACGTGACCCATGTATTTGCTGTCTGCAAAAGGCCCACCTCCAAACAAAGGATTCACACAGACTGATAATAAAAGGACAGAAAAAATTTTTCAGGCAAATGGAAATGAGAAAAAAGCTGGGGTTGCAATACTTATATCTGACAAAATAGACCTCAAAGTAAAGGCCATAACAAGAGATAAGGAAGGCAACTACATAATACTAAAGGAAGCAATTCATCAAGAAGATATAACTTTGGTAAACATATATGTACCCAATACAGGAGCACCCAAATACATAAAAAAACTTCTGGAAGATATTGAGGGAGAGATCAATAGCAATACAGTTATAGTAGGGGACTTTAATACTCCACTGACACCACTGGATAAATCCTCTAAACAAAAAATCAGCCAAGAAACAGAATTCTAAATGACTCACTAGATCAAATGGACTTAATTGACATCTTCAGAATATTTCATCCCAAAGCTACAGAATATACATTTTTCTCCAGTGCATACAGGACATTTTCAAAGATAGACCACATATTAAGACACAGGCAATGTCTCTTCAAATTCAAGAGAATAGAAATCATAACAAGCGTCTTCTCAGATCACAATGGCATAAAACTAGAAATCAACTACAATAAAAACAATAAAATATCAAACACTTGGAGCCTAAATAGCATGCTACTAAACAATTATTGGGCCACCAAAGAGATCAAAGAAGAAATAAAAAGCATCCTGGAAAAAAATGATGATGGAAACAAAACAATGCAAAATCTATGGGACACAATGAAAGCAGTCCCAAGAGGGAACTACATAGCTCTACAGGCCTACCTCAAAAAACAAGAAAAACTGGTAATAAATGATCTAACCTTGCAACTTAAAGAATTAGAAAGAGAGCAACAAGAAAGTCCAGAGTTAGCAGAAGGAAGGAAATAATAAAATTCAGAACAGAAATAAATGATATAGAGACCAACAAACAATACAAAAGATCAATGAAACCAAGAGCTGGTTCTTTGAAAGGATAAACAAGATTGATGAACCTCTAGCCAGGCTCACCAATAGGCAAAGAGAGAGGATCCAAATAAACAAAATCAGAAATGAAAGAGGCGAAATAACAACAGAACCCACAGAAATACAAAAGATTGTTAAAAATACTATGAACAACTCTATTCTAACAAACTAGACAACCTGGAGGAAATGGACAAATTCCTAGAAAAATATAACCTTCCTAAACTCAATCAAGAAGATTCTAAAAACTTGAATAGGCTGATAACCATGGAAGAAATTGAAGCAGTCATCAAAAAGATTCCAGCAAACAAAAACTGGGGCCAGACAGCTTCACAGGGGAGTTTTACCAAACGCTCAAGAAAGAACTAAAACCTCCCCTCCTCAGACTATTTCAAAAAATTCAAGAAAAAGGAACACATCCAAGCTCATTCTATGAAGCCAGCATCTACCCTAATACCAAAACCATATAAAGACAACACAATGAAAGAGAATTACAGGCCAATATCCCTCATGAACATAGATGCCAAAATCCTCAACAAAATTCTAGCAAATCAGATCCAGAAGTACATCAGAAAGATCATACACTATGACCAAGTAGGTTTTATCCCAGGGATGCAAGGATAGTACAGTATTCACAAATCAATAAACGTGATACATCACATAAGGAAATTGAGAGATAAAAATCACATAGTCATAGCAATTGATGCAGAAAAAGCATATGACAAAATCCAGCACCCTTTCTTGATAAAAACTCTCAGCAAGGTGGGAATAGAAAGATCATACCTTAACATAATAAAATCCATATATGACAAACCCACAGGCAACATCGTACTCATGGGCAAAAACTAAAACCATTCCCCTAAGGACAGGAACAAGACAGGGATGCCCACTCTCATCGCTATTATTCAATACAGTACTGGAGGTACTAGCCATTGATATCAGACAAGAATAAGAAATAAATGGCATCCAAATTGAAAAAGAAAAGTAAAACTGTCCTTATTCACTGATGACATGATACTATACATAGAAAACCCTAAAGACTCCATCAAAAATTATTAGAATTAGTAAATGAATTCAGCAATGTAGAAGGATACAAAATTAATGCCACAAAATCTATGGCATTTCTGTACACCAATAATGAACTTACAGAGAGACTAAAAGAGCAATCCCATTTACCATCACACCAAAAAAATTAATATACCTAAGAATAAACTTAACTAAGGAGGTAAAAGACCTGTACTCGAAAAACTACAGGACATTGAAAAAAGAGATAGAGGAAGGCATAAACAGATGGAAGAACATACCGTGTTCATGGATTGGTAGAATCAACATCATTAAACTGTCCATACTCCTCAAAGCAATCTATAGATTCAATGTACTCCCTATTCAAATACCAACAGCATATTTTACAGATCTAGAAAGAACTCTCCAAAAATTCATCTGGAATTTAAAAAAATATCCCGAATTGCTTCAACGATCCTGAGAAAGAAGAACAAAGTACGAGGGATCTCAATACCAGATATCAAGATGTATTACAAAGCCACTGTTCTCAAAACTGCCTGGTACTGGCACAAGAACAGACATATAGGTCAATGGAATAGAATAGAGATCCCAGAAATCAACCCAAACCACTATGCTCAATTAATATTTGATAAAGGAGTCAAGAACCTACAATGGAGTCAAGACAGTCTCTTCAATAAATGGCGCTGGGAAATTTGGTCAGACACATGCAAAAAAAATGAAACAAGACCACCAACTTACACCATACACAAAAATAAACTCAAAATGGATGAGGGACTTACATGTAAGATGGGAAACCATAAAAATATTAGAGAAATCTTGTTGGGAGCCATTATAAATCACATATACATCTCCAGTTTACAGCATAATAGGTTTCTGGCTCCTCCAAGCCAACTCCCGGTTTGGCCTGGAGTTAAAAGACAACCTTGCAGTTTAGCCTGGAGTTAAAAGATAACCTACCCTCACCCTAAGCACACAGCTGCTACATCTCCGCTGATAAGCTCACAGCTACGACATTCCAGAACCTGCTACATCCCTAGTGATAGGCTACCCCCTTGCCCACCCCTCTCCTCTAGAACAACATAAATACTACCCGCTGTAAAAATAAAATTGAGGCCTGATCAGAACTTTGTCTTGCCTCCATTTCTTCGCGTCTCCTATCCTCTCATTCCTTTGCAGGATTTGGTGCGGAGTACCCACGAAGCATGCCCTGCAGGTTGGGGCAAAATCTAAAGGCAGCAAAATCTCAGACAGAGGCCGAAGATATTTCTTCACCAATACCACTCCTAGAGCAATGGAAACTAAAGGGAAAATAAACAAATGGGACTACATCAAAATGAAAAGCTTCTGCACAGCAAAAGAACCCATCAACCATACAACAAGAAAACCCACTGCATGGGAGCACATATTTGCCAATGATATCTGTGATAAGGGTTTAATCTCCAACATTTCCAGGGAACTCTTACAACTTAACAAATGGAAGACAAGCAACACAATAAAGAAAATGGGCAAAGGACCCCAATATATACTTTTCGAAAGATGACATAAGGAAGGCCAAGAGACATATGAAAACCTGGTCAAAGTCACTAATCATCTGAGAGATGCAAATCAAAATGACAATGAGGTACCATCTCACACCTGTCAGAATGGCTATCATCAACAAATCAACAAATGACAAGTGCTGGAGAGGATGTGGAGAAAAAGGAACCCTCGTTCACTGCTGGTGGGAATGCAAACTGGTGCAGCCACTGTGGAGAACAGTATGGAGTTTTCTCAAAAAACTAAAAATGGAACTTCCATTTGACCCAGTGATCCCACTTCTAGGAATATATCCCAAGAAACCAGAAACACAAAACAGTAAGGCTATATGCACCCCTATGTTCATAGCAGCACAATTTATAATAGCTAAGATTTGGAATCAGCCTAATGCCCATCAGTAGATGAATGGATTAAAAAACTGTGGTACATCTACACAATGGAATACTATGCTGCTGTAAAAAGGAAGGAACTCCTACCATTTGCAACAGCATGGATGGAGCTGGAGAGCATTATGCTAAGTGAAATAAGTCAGTCAGAGAAAGATATATATCACATGATTCACTCATTTGTGGATTATAGTGAACAACATAAACCAATGAACCAAAATAGATCTAGAGACAGAGAAGCATCGATCAGATGCTCAAACTTCAGAGGCAAGGCAGGGGCGGGTGGGGATAAGGGTGAGAGATTAACCAAAGGAATTGTATGCATGCATGTAAGCATAACCAATGGATACAGACACCGGGGGTCAAGGGCATGAGTTGGGCGTTTGGGGGACAATGTGGGAATAAGTACACATTTGTAATACCTTAATCAATGAAGGGGAAAAAAAGAATTCAGAGTAATGGTAATAAGGGTGTTCAAACAATTTAGTGAGAAGTACAAACAGCTTAATGAGAATTATAAGGAACTCAACTGGAATTATAAGAGACTTAATGAGAGTTACATCAACATGTAAAGAGAGTTGAAACAATAAATAAGAGTCAATTGGAAATGAGGAATGACATAGCGGAAATAAAGAATACGCTGGCAACATTAAACAGTAGACTAGAAGAAGCTGAGGACTAAATCAGCAAATAAGAAGACAAAGTAGAGAAACACCCATTCAGAGTAGTAGATGGGGAAAAAATTAAAAAGTTGAAGGAGAGTTTAAGAGAGCTGTGGGACAACATGAAACATAACAGCTTTCACATCATAGGGGAACTAGGAGAATAATCCAAGTAAGAAAGAGAGAACCTCTTTGAAGAAATAATGACAGACAATTTCTCTAATTTAGTGAAGGAAATAGTGATTCAACTTCTCAAGATCAGGAAACACAGAGAGTTCCAATCAAGATGAACCTCAAAAGAAGTTAATTAAAATGGCAAATATTAAAGACAAATAAATAATCTTAAATGCTGCAAGAGAGAGACAGGAAGTTACTTCCAAGGAAGCTCCATTTGAACTGTCAAATTATTTCTCAATAGAAACACTTCAGGCCAGAAGGGAGTGGCATAAAGTATATACAAAGTAATGAAAACGAAGGGGCTGAACCCAAGACTACTCTGTCCAGCAAGGCTACCATTCAAAATTAAAGGTGAAATAAAGACCTTCTCAGCCAAAAATGGCTAAAAGAAATTATTACCACCTAACTAGCACTGCAAGAAATGCGAAAGGGAATGTTGTAGTAAGAAGAGAGAAAGATTAGAACATTAGTATAAATAATTAAGAATGACAACAAGTAAATACCTGTAAATAATAACCTTAATTGTAAATGTCTTAAATGAGCCAATCAAAAGATATAGGGCAGCTGAATAGATAAGAAAATATTATATATATATTATGTTTATAATATATATTATATATATACTAGTGGCCCAGTGCACGATATTCATGCAAGGAGGAGGGGTTCCCTAAGCCCAGACTGCACCTTCTTCAATCGGGGACCCCTACGGGGATGTCTGACTGCTGGCAGTTGGACATCCCTCTCGAAATCTGGGACCGCTGTCTCCTAACCGCTCACCTGCCTGCCTGCCTGATCACCCCTAACCCCTCTGCCTGCCTGCCTGATTGCCCCTAACCACCTCTGCCTGCCTGCCTGATAGCCCCTAGCTGCTCCCCTGCTGGCCTGATTGCCCCTAACTGCCTCTGCCTCACCCCACACCTGGGACCCGGGCTTCCCTCCCTCTGGCCAGCCACAGTCACCCAGGACCCAGGCCAGCTTCACCCAGGCCGGCCGCAGCTGCAGGAGAGCTTGGGCAAGCGGCTTCACCCAGGATGCAGCCACAGGCACCCGGGATCACAGGGCGTGTGGCTTGTCCCTCTCCTGGGCCGCAGGCACAGGCACAGCTGCTGGTGCCCAGGACCACAGGGCAGGCGGCTTGTTCCTCTCCTGGGCCGCAGCCCCAGCTGCTGGCACCCAGGACACTGGGGCAGGTGGCTTGTCTCTCTCCTGGGCCAGAGGCACAGGCACAGCTGCTGGCACCCAGGACACTGGGGCAGGTGGCTTGTCCTTGTCCTGGGCCACAGCCTGGCTGTTCCCCATTCCTCTCTCCCCAGTGTTAGAGTGTCTGAGCCGTTATGGCATGATGGCATGAGGGCGTGATGACTATTTGCATATTAGCTCTTTATTATATAGGATTTTAACTTGTCATGGTCTGTCTTCAAGTGGATATTATACCACTTCACATCTTGTATAGAAACTTCACTGTAACAAAATTTCATTTTTCCTGGGCAATCTTTGTGCTATTGGTGTCATGTATTTTACTTTCACAGATGTTATAAAACTGACATTACATTATTATTTTTTAAAATAGTTAATTATCTTTAAATATATTTAAATAATAAGAAACATATTTTTTCCTATGAATTTACTGTCTTTGCATTTCTTGGCATAGATCGTTATTTCTATCTGGCAAATTTTTATTTCTGTTTTCAGGACTTCTTTTACTATTTCTTACACTACAAATCAGCTGGTGATAAAAAATTTCAATCTTCTATATATGAAAAATATTTTTCTATTTTTGAAAATATTTTCACTCAGTCTAGAATTAGAAATTGAGATGCACACAGTACTCTTGTGAGTACTTTAATGATGTTGCTCTACTATCTTCTCCCTTACACTGTTTCTGATGAGAAATCTTTTGTAATTCTTATGTTTATTCCATGTATAGTGTGTCTCTTTTCTTCTGACTACTTAAAAGATTTTTCTTTTCATCATTGGTGTTGAGCAATGTGATTTTTATGTGTCTTGATGTAGCTTTATTTATGTCCTGTGCTTGCTATTCATTGAGCTTCTTTGATCTGTGGGTTTATATTTTTCACTATATTTTGCCAAATTTGGAAATTTTTGAATCATTCTTTCTTCAGAATATTATATATATACAAGTTCGGGTCTCTAGAGGGGGCTGGGGAGGAAGAGGAGTGAACCCAACCATAAGGTCAGGACCTCGGCTGGCAATTGAGTGCGGGGATGGCCAGCAGGGCCATCCCTGCAGTGGCCAATTCATGACCAGCTGCCTGAGACTGGCTCGTTCCTGGGCTGGGGGGTTTCATGCATCTGCTCTGTGCTGCCCAGCAGTGTGGTGCCCGTTGGGGCTGTGCGTAGCTTATTTGGATGGCATGGCCTGGGCAGTCAGAACCTTGATCCCATGCAGTAACCAGATCTGGTCATTGAGAAAGTGGCCAGTTCTCTGCACCTTGAGTCACCCCACGGTTTTGTCCCCAGAGCAGTCATGGTGCCTTCTTCCATCACAGTCCCCTAAGCTCGCAGTGATGGAGGTGTGCTGTCATAGGTTTGGGTGAATGGAACATGGAAGAACCCTGGGTGATAGCAGGTGCAGGGTGCTGGCTGGGGAGGCGGTCGTGTGGGTTTGCATGAAGCGCTCACAGTCACAGCCTTGGAAGCCTCTTTCTTAGTTTCTCAGAGAGCTCAGTGGTGAGGAAATGCAGGTCTCATCCTGCATTGCAGTTTCTGTGGGAAACCTCACCTTTGGGAGTGTCAGAGGGGTTGGCAGAGAGCGCCTATGGCAGAGAGACACCCTTCTCCAATAACCTCTTTGCAGGCGGACTCGTCGCCAGATGCCCTGGAACTGCTCAGCGGATCCCTGCTATTCCACAGAGTTCTCTGAGCAGCCGTCCATCTTCCATGGGAAGAAAGGTGTGTGCTTGTGCACAGTCACTTCCCGGCCCTGGGTGGGCAGTGGCACCCCAACCTCAGACGTGTTCTCTCACTGGGTTCGCAGAGGTCGGACAATCATTGTCCAGAATTCCCTTGTTTAACAAAGAAAGTTAAGTTCCTAGTGAGGCCCATGGTTAGAGGAGGGTGAACTGCCTCTTCCTTGCCTGCTGGAAGGCGCGGAGCCCAAGACATGACCTCCAGCCCACTCACTTGCCCTGGGAATCTGTGTCCAGAGAGACCGTGAAGGCTGGGCTCTGCTCCTGTATCCTGGTGAGTCTGAAAAGCAGGAGGCAGAGCCATGCTCTCACCTGGGCCTTGGTGCAGCGGCCTCCTGGTTCTCAGCAGAGATGGTGGCCCTGGGGTCTGACTGCTCCTCAGTGGTTGGAACTGTGTGTAGGGCCGCTGGTGCAGGTGTGCCCCTGGGAGGCAGACACAGCGGGCAAACCATCGACCTCATTGCCCAGGTGACAATGCCAGTGTCCCGCCTGGCCGCTATGGATGCCTCCATCTTTGTTGTGGAGTGACAGTTAATTTGCATATTCCCTCTTTATTAGATAGGATATTATAAAATTATGCTCAAGAAACCCACCTCAGAGCAAAAGACTCACACAGAATGAAAGTGAAGGGATGGGGTAGAAACAAGATGATGGCATATGTAAACACCTGTACTTGCTGCCTCCCACAACCACATCAAAATTACAACTAAAATAAAGACCAACCATCATCCAGAACCACTGGAAAAGCTGGCTGAATGGAAGTCTTACAACTAGAGAAGAAAGCTCACTGAGACTGGTAGGAGGGGCAGAGCAGCAGAACAGGTTGGTCTGACACCCACATGTGCTGCCCTTTTAATCAAGAGGGAGATCATCTCTGCAGAGGCTACTCATGAGGAGCAAGGGGTCCAAGCCCCACACCAGAAGCCCATCCCAGGATTCCAGAGCTGGGAAGAGAAATCCCCATAACTAAAAGCTGTAAAAACCAGTGCAGATTGGGGCTCAGTGACACAGAGGCTGCTGGAGACGCAGCTGTTCCTCTTAAAAGGCCAATGTATGAACAGAATTCACAAAGTCCTACTTCCTCCCACTTCCTCCTGCTTCCTCTGAGCTCCAGCACCAGGGCGAGGCTCTGGGGGACATAGATACCTACAAGGAGGAACCGGATTGTCTGGCATCAGGGCAGGAACTTGGGGTTAGTTTTCTCCCAGATGGAAGTGCTCACAGGGATCATTCTTCCTATGCTGGGACTTCCTTTGTCACAGGGCTGACTGGCAGCCATTTCTGTTTGTTCTGCCCTGGTGATTCCCTAAGACCTCGCCTCACCCAATTTACACCCCTACACAAGCTGTGTGCAGCAGCTTTTGCATATGAATGTACTGCCCTTGCTCAGGTTAAAAGCAAACACACTGCAGCTGGGTGAGGGAGCCCCAAACCTATCAATACAAGGCCTTTGCTTCATAGCTTGGCCTTGTCTGGGCACTTCAAACCCCATGCAAACAGAAAGAATCTGCAGATCTCTCTATAGCTCTTGCTGGGTGGTCCAGACAGTGGCTGACTTTGCACCTACCTGGAGACCCGAGGACCAGTGTATGCAGTGGTCAGTGTTAGACTGTACCAGGTTACAACTCTACACATCCATAAGCGACACACTCAAGGGGTAGACTCAGTGAGCACCAAAGCCCCACTGAAGCAAGTCCTGCTCCATAGTGGGGTCTCCTGCACAGCAGCTCTCCCACTGTAGTCGCAGCTGGTCCTCACAGCCAATTGGCCTGGAGGTCAATTCCACCCAGTAACACTAACAGCAATCAAGTCTCAACTATAACAAGATTGTGCTCAGAGCCCACAAAGGGGTACACCTAGAGCTCCATCCTCAGGTGACGACTGGGGAGGCTGAACCACTGGGCCCTATAGAACACCTACTTCATAAGGCCACTCTACCAACTCAAGGAGACATAGCAGCTCTACCCAATACATAGAAAAAAACACAGGGAAGCAGCCAAAATGCAGAGACAAAGAAACATGCTACAAATGAAAAAAATGGAAGAAAGCAAACTACTGGATGTAGAGTTTCAAACCACGGTTATAAGGTTACTCAATAATCTTCTAGAAACCTCCAAGGGACTTAGTGAGTCTTTCAAGGATCTTAATGAGAATTTTTTAAAAATGGAAAAGGACCAGTCAGAAATTAAGCATACACTGACTTTAATAAAGAATAATATACAGGGATTCAACAGTAGAGTAGAGGATTCCGAGAATCAAATCAATGTTTTGAAATATGACAAAGCAAAAAACACCCAAACAGAAGAGCAAAAAGAAAAAAGAAACCAAAAATGAAAATAGTTTAAGGAGCCTCTGGCACAACTTCAAGCGTACCAACATTTGCATTATGGGGGTGCCAGAAGAAGAGAGAGAGCAAGATATTGAAAACCTATTTGAAGAAATAATGACAGAAAACTTCCCCTACCTGGTGAAAGATATAGACTTGCAAGTCCATGAAGCACAGAGTCCCAAACAAAAGGAACCCAAAGAGGATCACACCAAGACACATCATAATTAAAATGTCAAGGGCCAAAGATAAGTCTATTTCTTTCACCAGGTAGGGGAAGTTTTTTGTCATTATTTCTTCAAATAGGTTTTCAATATCTTGCTCTCTCTCTTCTTCTGGCACCCCCATAATTGGGATGTTGGTACGCTTGAAGTTGTCCCAGAAGCTCCTTACACTATCTTCATATTTTTGGATTCTTTTTTCATTTTGCTTTTCCGGTTGGGTGTTTTTTGCTTCTTCATATTTCAAATCATTGACTTGATTCTTGCAATCCTCTAGTCTGCTGTTGGGAGTCTGTATAATATTCTTTATTTCAGTCAGTGTATGCTTAATTTCTAGTTGGTCCTTTATCACAACCTCGAGGGTCTCACTAGATTTCTTGAGGGTCTCATTAAGTTTATCGGTGGTTTCTAGAAAGTTCTTGAAAAACCTTATAAGTGTGGTTTTGAACTCTATATCCAGTAGTTTGCTTATCTCCATTTCTGTCATTTGTGTCCTGTTTCTTTGTGTCTGCATTTTTTATACTTCCCTGTGTTGGTAGTGTCTTTGTGTGCTAGGTGTCCTATAAGGCCCAGTGGCTCAGCCTCCCCAATTTCCTGAGGTGGACACTCTTGGTACACCCCTTTGTGAGCTTTGTGCACAGTCTTGTTGTAGTTAAGCCTTGATTGTTGTAGGTATCACTGGGAGGAATTGACCTCCAGGCCAATTGGCTGTGAGAATCAGCTGTGTCTGCAGTGGGAGAACTTCTGTGCTGAAGACACCCTATGGGGCAAGACTTGCTTCAGTGGGGCTTTGGTGCTCACTGAGTCTGCCCCCTGAGTGTGTCCCTTATGGATCTGAGGAGTTGTAATCTGGATGGTCCCACTTTGACCACTGGGTACACTGGCTCTTGGATCTAAGGAGGTGTTAATTTAGCCTCTGCCTGAGGCTACCCATCAGGAGCTATGAAGAAATCTGCAGATTCCCCTTCCTTGTTTGGGGTTTGGAGGTGCCCAAATGAAGCCCAGCTGTGAAGCAATGCAAGCTGCTGTGGGGCCTTGGGCCTTCTCTTGGAAGTTCTGGGTCTGTCTGGCCCAGCTGCAGTTTGTTAGATAATTTTCAGATTGCAAAGGGCCAGGGCATTCATATGCAAAAGCCTCTGCTGCAGCTTGGGTGGGGCGGGGTCTCAGGGGATCAACAGGGCGGAGCAAGCAGCTATGGCTGATCCTCAGCCCTGCCCTAAGGGGCCCCGCGTCTCAGTGTCCCGGTAATTGCTGCAAGCACCTCTGAGAGAAAGCCGCCCTGGAGTTCTGAGTTCTGCCAGCTGCCAGACCATCCAGTCTCTCCCGCACGAGTCCGGGTTCCCAGAGACTTCCCGGAACCAGAGTTCAGAGCAGTCGGGGGCTTGTGACTCCTGATTCAAAAAGACAGCTGCGTCCTCAGTCTCCAGCCCTTGCCGCGTGCGCCTCCATACCTCTGCACTCCACCTCCACCGCCATGTTGGTTTCTATCTTGTTACAGCAATCTTGAGAAAGAAGTACAATGTTGGAGGGCTCACAATACTAGATATCAAGTTATACTACAAAGCCTTTGTAATCAAAACAGCCTGATACTGGCACAAGAACAGGCATATAGATCAATGGAATAGAACAAAGACCCCAGGTTCTGACCCAAGCCAGTACGCTCAATTAATACTTGATAAAGGAGGCAAGAGTATACAATGAGAAAACATAGTCTCCTCAATAAATGGTGTTGAGAAAATTGGACAGGTACATGCAAAAAAAAAAAAAAAAAAGAATAAAAAGAAACTAGACACCAACTTACACCAGGCACAAGAATAAACTAAAAATAGCTAAATGAGTGAAATGTAAGTTGTGAAATCATAAAAATCCAAGAAGAAAACAGGCAGCAAATTCTCAGATATCTGACATAGCATATTATTCACTCTAACATCACTTAGGCAAGAGAAACAAAGGAGAAAATAAACAAATGAGACTACATTAATCTGAAAAGTTTCTGCACAGCAAAAGAAACCAGCATCAAAATTAAAAGGGATCCTACTGTATCTGAGAATATATTTGTCATTTATACATCTGTTAAGTTGTTAATTTCCAAAATATATAAAGTACTCATGCAGCTCAACAAAAGGAAGACAACAATCCAATTAAAAATGGGCAGAGGACTTGAATTGACACTTTTTAAATGTGACAGACAGATGGCTAAGACACATGAAAATAGGCTCAACATCACTAATCATCAGAGAGATACAATTTAAGATGAGCATGAGCTAGCACCTCACACCTGCCATAATGTGTACCATCAATAATAATAATATAAAAAACAAGTTCTGGTGAGGATGTAGAGAGAAAGGAACCCTAGTACACTGTTGGTAGGCATGCAGACTGGTACAACCACTATGGAAAACAGTATGGAGTTTCCTGAAAAAATTAAAAATGGAACTGCCATTTGACCCAGTGATCCCACTTCCAGAAATATATCCTAAGATGCCTGAAACACCAATCAGAAAGAATATATGCATCTCTATGTTCATAGCAGCATAATTTACAATAGCTAAGATCTGAAAACAGCCCAAGTGCCCATCAATAGGCGAGTGGATCAAAAAGCTGTGGTTCGTTCACACCATGTTATACCCTTTGAGACAACTTGCAGGAACCTGGAGGTTATGATGCTATGAAAATAAGCCAGAGAGCAAATATCACAAGATCTCAGTTATATGTGCAATCTATTGAGCAGTATAATTTGAGAAAAAATCGATCCAGAGACATGGAAGCATGTAATAGACTGACAAATCTCAGAGGGAAGGGGGCAGGAAGAGGTTAACCAAAGTACTTATATTCATATATGCATAACCCATGGACACAGATAGTAGTGTGGTGAAGGCCTGGAGAGGGGGTTGGAATGGGGAGGGATGGGGCCATTGAGGGGAAAAGGTACATCAGTAATACTTTCCATAATAAATGTAAATTTAAAGAGTAAATAAATAGATTAAGAATGGCAGCAGAGTAGGTGGATGCTACACAGACATGCTCCCAGGAACAAGCTGGAATTGCAACTGAAATATGGAAAGGCTTCCTGAATAATCAATGGAAAACTCACAGGAGAGAACCCTGATACCCAAGGACTGAAGGTGGAGACTGGTAGGAGGGGCAGAGGCACAAAAGAGCTGGCCGGGCACCCACAGACAGCAACTGAAGTCCTGGAGAGATATTTCAGCTGTGTGTGCGTGTGTGGAGGTGCCACTGAGAACTTTGGGATCTAATCCCCAAGCTGGGCTCCCCAGCAGAGAACACCAAATCTGAGGAGAGTATCCACATAACATCTAGCTGTGAAAAGCAGTGGGGTGCTGTCTGCCAGGAAGTGGCAGCTGAAAGTTCGAGCACACTCTTGAAGGGCCAACGCACAAAAATTCCCTGTGGAGCCCTGACCGGTTTGGCTCAGTGGATAGAGCATTGGCCTTCGGACTGAAGGGTCCCAGGTTCGATTCCAGTCAAGGGCATGTACCTTGGTTGCGGGCACATCCTCGGTTAGGGGTGTGCAGGAGGCAGCTGATTGATATTTCTCTCTCATTGATGTTTCTAACTCTCTATCACTCTCCCTTCCTCTCTGTAAAAAATCAATAAAATATATTTTAAAAAAATTCCCTATGGAGCTACCCAACTTGTGCTCTGGCAGATGGAGGATGAAGTGGACTGGAGCTGTGAGAGCAGAACCCAGGACTGGGGACATGGGGGATAGAGCACAGAAGGCAGACACCCCAAGTTTCCTGGGCTGAGTGATTCCCTCACACAGTGGAGGACATCTTTCCCACATACACATCTGCCTTGCCTGGGGGGAAGACAATTGACAAGACACACCCTATTGGAAAACACTTGCCCTGAGGCCATTTAAGAGATTAAAAGTAACAATTAGCCTCCAAGCAGAAGCAACTGCCCCACCCTTTGAAAAACTCTTGCTACACCTGAGGACGATTGCCTGAGTGCAATACAAGTTGGAATCCTATTAGTCCGTAGGCAGAGGCTGTCTCTGGATGCTTTGAGACTTTGCCTGATCCAATTAGTAAGAAATGGCCTTTATCACTGTCCTGCACTAGAGATTGAGAGGTGTAGAGGATCTACCTAAAACATAGTCACAAACCCAAACAGACAACCAAAATGAGGAGAAAAAGAAACAACCCCCAACTGAAAGAACTAGAGAATTCTCCAGAAAAAGAGATAAATGAAGCAGAGATAATAAATTTAACTGAAACAGAGTTTAGAGTTATGATGGTAAACATGCTCAACAGTATGGGAAAAAGATATGGTAACTATGAAAAAAATAGTCTGAGATAAAGAATGACATAACACAAATGAAGAACACATTGGAAGGAATACACAACAGATTAGGGGAAGCTGAGGATCAAATCAGTGAATTAGAAGACAGAGTTCAAAATATCACTTAATCTGAGAACCAAAAAGAAAAAAACAATTAGAAAACAGGAGGACAGTTTAAGGGAGCTGTGGGACAACATGAAATGTAACAATATTAGAATAACAGGTGTGCCAGAAGAGGCAGAAAGGGAGAAAGGTATAGAGGTGTTTGAAGAAATAATGGCAGGAAACTTCCCTAACCTAGTAAAGGAAAAAGTCACACAAGTTCAGGAAGCACAGCAAACCCCAGCAAAAAGAACCCAAACAGGCCTACAACCAGACACATCATAATTAAAATGCCAAAAATTAAAAACAAAGAGAGAATCTTGAAGGCAGCAAGAGAAAAGAAAACTGTTACCTACAAAGGAGTTTCCATAAGGCTGACACCTGATTTTTCATCAGAAAATCTACAGGCCAGAAGGGAATGGGATGAAGTACTCAAAGTAATGGAAAACAAGGATCTGAGACCAAGATTACTATATCCAGAAAGGCTATCATTCAAAAGTAAATGGTCAAATAAAGAGCTTCACACACAAAAAAAGGCTAAAGAGGTTCATCACCAACAAGCCAGCGTTGCAAGAAATGCCAAAGTGATCGCTGTAAGGGATTACTGAGAAGATGAAACAGAGAGAGAAACCTAGCCATACAGAATTAAACTGGCAATAAATAAGTACCTCTCAATAATAACCCTAAATGTAAATGTAGTACATGCTCTAGTAAAAAGGCATAGGGTAACTGAATGGATACAAAAACATGACCTAACTACATGCTGTCTATAGGACACCCACCTCAAAACAACAGACCCACACAGGATAAAGGGGAAGAGATGGAAAAAAATTTTCCATGCAAATGGAAAAGAAAAAAAATCTGGAGTAACAATACTCATATCTGACAAAATAGACTTTAAAATGAAGGCCATCACAAGAGACAACAGGAGCCCAGAGGGTCGGAGGGAGACCGCATGGCAGACAGCCGCGTCTCTTGGGACAGACACAGCCCCTGACTGGGGAAAGGAGTTCCGTGGGTTTGCTGGCGCCAGGAGATTTGAGATTTGGATTTTGTGATTGCGGAGAACTGAGACTAAAGGGGGCATCCTGAGGAACTGACCAGACCATGCAGTGCCCATAAGAGAGGAGCGTTTCCCAGATCATGCAGTGCTGGTAAGAGAGGAGCATTTCCCAGACCGGTAAGAGAGGAGCGTTTCCACGGCCGGCCGGCGTTTGTTTGTTTATTTGTTTTCACTGAACCCTGCTCATAGGACAGTTCGGATACAGACACTCACCTGTGCTGAAGAGAAGGCGAAGGTGCGGACAAGTGGAATCTGGGGAGAGGCTGAGGAGAGAGGGGGAGCCGGGGGAGGTGGCAGCGAATTGAGTGCTGAGACACCCCTGGGCCCAGGACTGGGGCAGCCATTCTCTCCAGAGGGTGGAATTCCTCCCCCCAGCCCCCCAGGCAAGGAGCACAGCCACACCCAGATTCCACCCTGTATGAGATAAAGGATTAAAATAAGCTGATTAGTCCCTGGGAGTTACCAGGGTCTGGCCTATAGAGGGACTTTCAGTCCCACCAACAACACAGAGCAGGGTAACGATTAAAAAAGGATAGAGAAGCTGTATAGCCTCAGAGGCCAACCCCAAAACACTGCCACCCAGAGGCTGAGCCACAAACTGACTCTTAGGTGATTACAAATTAAGGCAGACTGGATCACAAATACGGCCTGCTTTAAAATCAGGACTGTGATTTACAACACGGAGGAACAGTGTAACGCAGGGAAATTCAACACTCTCCTAAATACCTGGCAGGACTAAGGCGAACCAGGCTGAAGAGTAGAAGAACCGAAAGACCATCACTACTGCAAATTTTTTCTTTTTTCGCCTTTTTACTAAGAAACCAATTTTTTTCTTTTTCTTCTTTTTCCATCACCTGATTTTACCCTTTCAATTACTACATTTTTATTTTTAACCAGTATTATTACTGCTACCATTTTACCATTTTTTAAAGTGCCATTTTATTTTCTCTTTATTTTCTTTTGGGATTAGTGTTCTCCATTCTATTTTCATCTTCCTTTAGCATTAATTTTCCCTATCTCAATTTCATCTCTTTGCTAAAACCCTCTTCCTCACTTTTCCCCTTTTGGTGTCCTGTTTCTCTTACCCTATTCCTGCTTTAGATTTTCCCAATTCCTTCTTTTTACCCCCTGTCTAATTCCACCCTACTTACATATCCTATTTCCAATCCACTGCTCTAAATCCTTATACACCTATTCTTTATCCTTCTTCACTTTCTAAACATTTTTTTCTCTTATCTTTCTATTGTTTTCTTGATTGTTGAATATATTGGGGGTTTTTGTTTGTTTGTTTGTTTGTTTTGTTTTGTGTTTTTTCTTTTTCTTTTTTAGGACTGGTTGTGAGGTTGTTTTGCTTTTTCTTTTAATTTTTTTTTCTGCTGGTTTTTCCCTTCCAGCCCCCCCACCCCCGGTTATTGTTGTGCTTCTGTTTTCCCTTGCCCCTCTTGATATTATTGGTGGTTTGTAGTTTGCATTCATCTCTAGGGATCTGTTGCTGGAATTTGTTGAGATTAGTGGCAGTTCTATTGGAGTTTGCTCCTCATACAAATAGTCTCTTCCCCGCTTCTACTCCATTCTCTCTTTTCGCTCTTTTTTTCCCCCCCTCTTTTTTCCCAATTCTATTTTTGCACTCCTTTTTTGTTTGTTTTTTTCTTACTTTTCTTTTCTTTTCTCTTTTATCTTCTTCTCTTCTTTCTTCCTTATCCCCTAATTCTCTTAATTCGGGTGGTCACCTTTATTTGGGGTTATTAATATCGTGAATATACTTGTGTTCAGTGCCTGGTACGTTCTGCCTTGTTGTGTTGTATGTTGTGCCTTTAAATCAACGCAGCAGATCCAAGCAACAGCAGCCCCCTGATCACCGCAGCCTCCTGATCACCATACCCTCTGTCTGAGGAACAGCAGCTGTACGTGAAGCCTCCCCCCACCAGCCAGAAGAGCCACCACAGCTGTGAACAGCAACCAACAGAGGAGCTGATGCCAACTGGGAAGTAGCTGTTACCGCAACCATCCGAGCAGCAACCACAACCCAAGGAGCTCCTGCCACCCAGGGAGCAGCCACTGAACGACTCAACATCTACATATGTCAGCGAGAGCAAACATGGGTAGGCAAAGAAACCCCCAAAGGAAAGAAGAGGAGGACTCGCCAGAAAAGCAGCTAAGTGATACAGAGGCATGCAAGATGACAGAAAAAGAATTCAAAATAAGGGTTCTAGAGTGCATACACCGGACGGAGGAAAAAGTCAATAACTTATTCAAGAAGCAAGAAGAAACAGATGAAAAAATCAACAGCTTATGCAAGAAGCAAGAAGAAACAGATGAAAAAATCAATAACTTACGTAAGACCCAACAAGAAATGAAGAGCGATATAGCTGCAATAAAAAACACCATTGAAAGCATCAACAGTAGACTAGGAGAAGCGGAGGACCGCATTAGTGAATTAGAAGACAAGGAAGCAAAACACACCCAAACTGTACTGCAATTGGAGAAAAAAATTAAAAGACAGGAGGAGAGCCTAAGGGAGCTTTGGGACAACATGAAGCAAAACAACATACGAATAATAGGGGTGCCAGAACAACAGAAAGAGGAACAAGGATTAGAAAACCTACTCGAAGAAATAATATCAGAAAACTTCCCTGAGGTGGGGAAGAAAAAAGTCACACAAGCACAGAGAGTCCCAAACAAGGTGAACCCGAAAAGACCCACACCAAGACACATCATAATTACCATGGCAAGTGTTCAGGACAAAGAGAGAATCTTAAAGGCTGCAAGAGAGAGACGGAAAGTTACATACAAGGGATCTCCCATTAGACTATCAAATGATTTCTCAACAGAAACACATCAGGCCAGAAAAGAATGGACGGAAATCTACAAAGTGATGCAAAGCAAAGGACTGAATCCAAGAATACTCTATCCAGCAAGGCTATCATTCAAATTTGAAGGGGAAATAAGAAGCTTCACAGACAAAAAAAAGTCTAAGGGAGTTTATCACCACCAAGCCAGCAATGCAAGAAATGCTAAAGAGACTGGTGTAAAAAAAAAAATAAAAAGCTCAGAAAGAAAACAGCCACACACAAAAAAGAAATGGCTACAAACAAGTACCTTTCAATAATAACTTTAAATGTAAATGGACTAAATGCTCCAACCAAAAGACATCGAGTGGCTGAATGGATAAAAAAACATGACCCATACATTTGCTGTCTACAAGAGACCCACCTCATTAGAAGGGACTCACACAGACTGAAAGTAAAGGGATGGAAAAATATCTTCCAGGCAAATGGAAAGGAAAAGAAAGCTGGGGTAGCAATACTTATATCGGACAAAATAGACCTCAAAGTGAAGGCCATAACCAGAGATAAGGAAGGCCACTTCATAATACTAAAAGGATCAATACAACAAGAAGATATAACCCTGGTAAACATTTATGCACCCAATGCAGGAGCATCCAAATACATAAAAAAAACTCGTGGAAGATATCAAAGGAGAGATCGACAACAATACAATCATAGTAGGGGACTTTAATACACTACTGACATCTCTGGATAAATCCTCTAGACAAAAAATCAGCAAAGAAACAGCAACCCTAAATGACTCACTTGATCAGATGGACTTAATTGACATCTTCAGAACACTTCACCCCAAAGCCACGGAATATATATTCTACTCAAGGGCTCATAAGACACATTCAAAAATAGACCACATATTGGGTCACAAACAAAGTGTCCCCAAATTCAAGAAGATTGAAATCATACCAAGCATCTTCTCAGACCATGATGGCATAATATTAGAAATGAACTACAAAAAAAACAACCCAAAATACTCAAACACTTGGAAGCTGAATAGCATGTTATTAAATATTGATTGGGTTACCAATGAGATCAAAGAAGAAATTAAAAGCATCCTGGAAACTAATGACAATGAAAACACAACAATCCAAAACCTATGGGACGCAATGAAAGCAGTCCTGAGAGGGAAATTTATAGCTCTACAGTCCTATCTCAAAAAGCAAGAAAAAATGGTAGTAAATCATCTAACTCTACAACTCAAAGAATTAGAAAGAGAGCAACAAGAAAACCCCAGAGTGAGCAGAAGGAAGGAGATAATAAAGATTAGAGCAGAAATAAATGACATAGAGACCAAAAAGATAATACAGAAAATCAATGAAACCAAGAGTTGGTTCTTTGAAAGGATAAACAAGATTGATGAACCTCTAGCCAGGCTCATCAAGAAGCAAAGAGAGAGGACCCAAAAAAAACAAAATCAGAAACGATAGAGGCGAAATAACAACAGACCCCACAGAAATACAAATGATTGTTAAAAAATACTATGGACAGCTCTACTCCAACAAACTAGACAACCTGGAGGAAATGGACAAATTCCTAGAAAAATACAACATTCCAAAACTCAATCAGGAAGAATCTAAAAATCTCAATAGGCCAATAACTATGGAAGAAATTGAAGCAGTCATCAAAAAGCTTCCAGCAAACAAAAGCCCAGAACCAGACGGCTTCTCAGGGGAGTTTTACCAAACATTCAAGGAAGAACTAAAACCTATCCTCCTCAGACTACTACAAAAAATTCAAGAGGAAGTAACACTTCCAAGCTCATTCTATGAAGCCAGCATCACCCTAATACCAAAACCAGGTAAAGACAACACAATGAAAGAGAATTACAGGCCAATATCCCTCATGAACATAGATGCCAAAATCCTCAACAAAATCTTAGCAAATCGGATCCAGCAGTACATCAGAAAGATCATACACCATGACCAAGTAGGATTTATCCCAGGGATGCAAGGATTGTACAATATCCCCAAATCAATAAACGTGATACATCACATAAACAAATTGAAAGAAAAAAACCACATGGTCATATCAATTGATGCAGAAAAAGCATTTGACAAAATCCAACACCCATTTTTGATAAAAACTGTCAGCAAGGTGGGAGTAGAAGGATCATACCTCAACATAATAAAAGCCATATATGACAGGCCCACAGCCAACATCATACTGAATGGACAAATCTAACACCATTTCCACTAAGAACAGGAACAAGACAGGGATGCCCACTCTCACCACTCCTGTTCAACATAGTCCTGGAAGTATTAGCCATTGCAATTAGACAAGAAGAAGAAATAAAAGGCATCCAAATTGGAAAAGAGGAAGTAAAACTGTCCTTATTTTCAGACGACATGATATTATACATACAAAACCCTAGAGACTCCATCAAAAAACTACTAGACTTAATACATGAATTTGGCAAAGTAGCAGGATACAAAATTAATGCCAAGAAATCTGAGGCATTTCTCTACACCAATAGTGAACTTTCAGAAAGAGAGATTATAAAAACAATCCCATTTACCATCGCACCAAAAAAATTAAGCTACCTAGGAATAAGCTTAACTAAAGAGGTAAAAGACCTCTACTCAGAAAATTACAGGACGTTGAAAAACGAGATAGAGGAAGACATAAACAGATGGAAGAACATACCGTGTTCATGGATTGGTAGAATCAACATCATTAAAATGTCCATACTACCCAAAGCAATCTATACATTCAACGCACTTCCCATTAAAATACCAACGGCATACTTCACAGATCTAGAATGAACTCTCCAAAAATTCATCTGGAATAAAAAAAGACCCCGAATAGCTGCAGCAATCCTGAGAAAGAACAAAGTAGGTGGGATCTCAATACCAGATATCAAGCTGTATTACAAAGCCAATGTTCTCAAAACTGCCTGGTACTCGCACAAGAACAGACATATAGATCAATGGAATAGAATAGAGACCCCAGAAATCCGCCCGAACCAATATGCTCAATTAATATTTGACAAAGGAGGCAAGAACATACAATGTAGCCAAGATAGTCTCTTCAATAAATGGTGTTGGGAAAATTGGACAGATATATGCAAGAAAATGAAACTAGACCACCAACTTACACCATACACAAAAATAAACTCAAAATGGATAAAGGACTTAAATGTACGACAGGAAACCATAAAAATTCTAGAAGAATCCAAAGGCAACAAAATCTCAGACACCGAAGCAATTTCTTCACTGATACAGCTCCTAGGGCAGTTGAAACTAAAGAGAAAATGAACAAATGGGACTACATCAAAATAAAAAGCTTTTGCACAGCAAAAGAAACCATCAACAAAACAACAAGAAAACCCACTTCGTGGGAAAACATATTTGCCAACGTCATATCTGATAAGGGCTTAATCTCCAACATTTACAGGGAACTCATACAACTTAACAAAAAGAAGATAAACAATCCAATCAAAAAATGGGCAAAGGATTTAAATAGACACCTGTCAAAAGAGGACATTCAGAAAGCCAAGAGACATATGAAAACATGCTCAAAGTCACTAATCATCCGAGAGATGAAAATCAAAACAACAATGAGGTACCATCTCACACCTGTCAGAATGGCTATCATCAACAAATCAACAAACAACAAGTGCTGGAGAGGATGTGGAGAAAAAGGAACACTTGTGCACTGCTGGTGGGAATGCAGACTGGTGCAGCCACTCTGGAAGCCATTATGGAGTTTCCTCAAAAAACTAAAAATGGAACTCCCATTTGACCCTGTGATCCCACATCTAGGAATATATCCCAAGAAACCAGAAACACCAATCAGAAAGGATATATGCACCCATATGTTCATAGCAGCACAATTCACCATAGCTTAGATCTGGAAACAGCCTAAGTGCCCATCAGTAGATGAATGGATTAGAAAACTGTGGTACATCTACATGATGGAATACTATGCTGCTGTAAAAAAGAAGGAACTCTTCCAATTTGCAACGGCATGGATGGAGCTGGAGAGCATTATGCTAAGTGAAATAAGCCAGTCAATGAAGGAAAAATACCACATGATCTCACTCATTCATGGATAATAGAGACCATTATAAACTTTTGAACAATAATAAATACAGTGGCAGAGCTGCCTCAAACTGATTGTCGAACTGCAGTGGGAAGGCCAGGGAGGGTTGGGGGACAGGAGGGAGGGGAGTAAGAGATCAACCGAAGGACTTGTATGCATCCATATAACCGTAACTAATGGACATAAGACACTGGGGGGTAAGGGAGGGCAGGGGCTTGTCAACGGTGGGGGGGGGGGGAAAGGACACTTATGTAATACCCTTTGTAATACTTAGCGAAAAATAAAATAAAATAAAATAAAAAATCTTAGAAGAATCCATAGGCAGCAAAATATCAGACATATATCATAGCAATATCTTTACTGATACAGCTCCTAGGGCAATGGAAACTAAGAAAATAAACAAATGGGACTACATCAAAATCAAAAGCTTTCGCACAGCAAAAGAAACCATCAACAAAACAACAAGAAAGCTCACTGCATGGTAGAACATATTTGCCAATATTATCTCCGAAAAGGGTTTAATCTCCAAAATTTACAGGGAAAGCATACAACTTAACAAAAGGAAGACAATCCAATTAAAAAATGGGCAAATGACCTAAATAGACACTTTTTGAAAGAGGATATACAGAGGCCAAGAGATATATGAAAACATGCTCAAAGTCACTAATCATCTGAGACATGCAAATCAAAACAACAATGAGGTACCATCTCACACCTGCCAGAATGGCTATCATCAACAAATCAACAAACGACAAGTGCTGGCTAGGATGTGGAGAAAAAGGAACCCTCGTGAACTGCTGGTGGGAATGCAGATTGGTGCAACCACTGTGGAAAACAGTATGGCATTTCTCAAAAATTTAAAAATGGAACTCCCATTTGACCCAATAATCCCACTTCTAAGAATATATTCCAAGAAATCAGAGACACTAATCAGAAAGGATATATGTACCCCTATATCCATAGCAGCACAATTTGAAATAGCTAAGATTTGGAAACAGCCTAAGTGCCCATTAGCAGATGAATGGACTAAAAAATTGTGGTACATCTACACTATGAAATACTACGCTGCTGTAAAAAGAAGGAACTATTACCATTTGCACCAGCATGGATGGACTTAGAGAACATCATGCTAAGTGAAATAAGCCAGTCAGAGAAAGATAAATATCACATGATCTCACTCCTTTGTGGATTATAATGAACAACATAAACTGATGAACAAAAATAGAGCCAGAGGAAAAAAATTTAGAATATAATAGAAGTAATCTTGTAATTTGCAGATTTTTAATATTTCCTACAACTTCTGTGATATCATTTTATATTAGTACAGTTTTGATGATAATATTATACTAAAAATCCTTTTCTGCTTGAAATATTAATGTTTATTGCATGTAATATTATATTTAAGATCATTTTTCTTTAAAAAGTAAATAAATAAACATATCCTCCTGTGAGGATTAAATATATTTTTTATAAATATGAGGCCAATGTATTTTCAGTATAGAATTGACCAGTTTGCTTATTTTTCAAACAGTAACATTATGTGATCTATACATACTTTGAAGTATTCTTTTCTTGTATGTATTCCCTAATAAGAATTCATTTATATAATATAATTGGTATTATTTTCTTTTTTATTTCTTTATTGATTAAGTTATTACATATGTGTCCTTATCTCCACATTAACCCCCATAACCCCCACTCATACCCTCAACCCCCTGTTGTCTGTGTCCATTGGTTAGGCCTATATGCTTGCATATAAGTCCTTTGGTTGATCTCTCCCCCTTTCCCCGACCCTCTCCTACCTTCCCTCAGAGGTTGGACAGTCTGAACAATGCTTTGCTGTCTCTGGATCTGCTTTTGTTCATCAGTTTATGTTCATTATATTCCATAAATGAGCGAGATCATGTGATATTTATCTTTCTCTGACTGGCTTATTTCATTTAGCTTAATGCTCTCCAGTTCCATCCATGCTGTTGCAAAGGGTAAGAACTCCTTTTTTACAGCAGCGTAGTATTCCATTGTGTAGATGTACAACAGATTTTTAATTCACTCATCTACTAATGGGCAGTTAGGCTGTTTCCAATTCTTAGCTATGGTGAATTGTGCTGCTATGAACATAGGGGTGCATATATCCTTTCTAATTGGTGTTTCTAGTTCCTTGGGATATATTCCTAGAAGTGGTATCATTGGGTCAAATGGGAGTTCCATTTTTAATTTTATGAGGAAACTCCATACTGTCCTCCACAGTGGTTGCACCAGTCTGCATTCCCACCAGCAGTGCACAAGGTTTCCTTTTTCTCCACATCCTCGCCAGCACTTGTCGTTTGTTGATTTATTGATGATAGCCATTCTGACAGGTGTGAGATGGTACTGCATTGTCAGTTTGAATTCCATCTCTCAGATGATTAGTGACTCTGAGCATGTTTTCATATGCCTTTTGGCCTTTTTCTGTCTTCTTTAGAAAAGTATCTATTTAGGTCTGTTACCCATTTCTTGATTGGGTTGTTTATCTTCCTTTTGTAAAGTTGTATGATTTCCCTTTAAAAGTTGAAGATTAAACCCTTTTATCGGTGATAACATTGGCAAATATGTTCTCCCATGCAGTGGGCTTTCTTTTTGTTTTTTTTTTTTTTTAGATGTATGGGCTTTCTTTTTGTTTTGTTCGTTCTTTCCTTTGCTGTGCAAAAGCTTTTTATTTTGATGTCGTCCCATTTGTTTACTTTCTCTTTAGTTTCTATTGCCCAAGGAGCATTATCAGAGAAGAAATTGCTTCGGCATATGTCTGAGATTTTGCTGCCTGTGGATTCCTCTAGTATTTTTATGGTTTCCCATCTTATGTTTAAGTCCTTTATCCATTTTGAGTTTATTTTTGTGTATGGTGTAAGTTGATGGTCTAGTTTCATTTTTTTGCATGTATATGTCCAATTTTTCCAACACCATTTATTGAAGAGACTCTCTTGACTCTATCGTGTGCTCTTTCCTCCTTTGCCAAATATTAATTGAGCATAGTGGTTTGGGTTGATTTCCGGGTTCTCTATTCTATTCTATTGATCTATATGTCTGTTCTTATGCCAGTACCAAGCTATTTTAAGTACAGTGGCTTTGTAATACAGCTTGATATCTGGTATTGAGATCCCTCCTACTTTGTTCTTCTTTCTCAGGATTGCTGCAGATATTTGGGATCTTTTTTTATTCCAGATGAATTTTTGGAAAGTTCGTTCTAGGTCTGTGAAATATGCCATTGGCATTTTAATGGGAAGTGCATTGACCCTATAGATTGCTTTGGGTAGTATGGAAATCTTGATGATGTTGATTCTATCAATCAATGAACACGGTATGTTTTACCATCTGTTTATGTCTTCCTCTATGTCCTTTTTCAGTGTTCTGTAGTTTTCTGCGTATATGTCTTTTACCTCCTTAGTCAAATTTATTCTTAGGTATCTTAATTTTTTTGGTGTGATGGTAAATGGGATTGCTCTTTTAGTCTCTCTGTAAGTTCACTATTGGTGTATAGAAATGTCATAGATTTATTGGCATTAATTTTTATCCTGCTACATTGCTGAATTCATTTATTAAGTCTAATAATTTTTGATGGAGTCTTTAGGGTTTTCCATGTACAGTATCATGTCATGTGCGAATAAGGACAGTTTTAATTCTTCTTTTCCAATTTGGATGCCTTTTATTTCTTCTTCTTGTCTGATTGCAATGGCTAGTATTTCCAGTACTATGTTGAACATGAGTGGTGAGAGTGGGCATCTCTGTCTTGTTCCTGTTCTTAGGGGAAATGGTTTTAGTTTTTGCCCATTGAGTATGATGTTGGCTGTGGGTTTGTCAAATATGGCTTTTATTATGTTGAGCTATGATCCTTCTATTTCCACCTTGCTGAGAGTTTTTATCAAAAATGGGTGTTGGATTTTGTCAAATGCTTTTTCTGCATTAATTGATATGATTATGTGATTTTTGTCTTTCAATTTGTTAATGTGATGTATCATGTTTATTGATTTGCGGACATTGTACCATCCTTGCATCCCTAGGATAAATCCTACATGGTCATGGTGTATGTTCTTTTCTGATGTACTTCTGGATCTGATTTGCTAGAATTTTGTTGAGGATTTTGGCATCTATGTTCATGAGGGATATTGGCCTGTAATTCTCTTTCATTGTGTTATCTTTATCTGGTATTTGCATTAGGGTGATGCTGGCTTCATAGAATGAACTTGGAAGTTTTCCTTCCACTTGAATTTTTTTGAATAGTCTGAGGTTGATAAGTTTTAGTTCTTCCTTTGATGTATGGTAAAACTCCCCTGTGAAGCTGTCTGGCCACAGGTTTTGGTGCTGGAAACTTTTTGATGACTACTTCAATTTCTTCCATAGTTATTGGCCTAATGAGATTTTTTGATTCTTCCTGGTTGAGTTTTGGAAGGTTCTATTCTTCTAGAAATATGTCCATTTCCTCCATATTGTCTAGTTGTTCATAGTATTTTTTTTTTTACAATCTTTTGTATTTCTGTGGGGTGTGCTGTTATTTTGCCTCTTTCATTTCTGATTTTGTTTATTTGGGTCCTCTCTTTGCTTCTTGGGCTGCCTGGCTAGAGCTTCATCAATCTTGTTTATCCTTTAGAAGAACCAACTCTTGGTTTCATTGATCTTTTGTATGTTTTTTTTTTCAGTCTCTGGGTTATTTATTTCTGCTCTGATCTTTATTATCTACTTCCTTCTGCTCACTCTGGGCTTTTCTTGTTGCTCTGTTTCTAATTTTATAAGTTGTAGAGTTAGTTGATTTACTACCATTTTTTCTTGTTTTTTGAGGTAGGCCTGTAGAGCTATAAACTTCCCTCTCAGGAATGCTTTCATTTTGTCCCATAGATTTTGGATTGTTGTGTTTTTATTTTCATTAGTTTCACGGATGTTTTTAATTTCTTCTTTGATCTTTTTGGTAACCCAATCATTGTTTAATAGCATGCTATTCAGCTTCCCAGTGTTTGAATTTTTTGGATTGTTTTTATTGTAGTTTATTTCTAAGTAGAGGCCTGGTGCACAAATTCGTGCACCAGTGGGGTCCCTTGGCCTGGCCTGCCTGATCTGGCCCAAACCAGCTCTCCACCATCTCCCAAGGGGTCCCAGATTGTGAGAGGGCACAGGCCAGGCTGAGGAACCCCACCTATTACCTGGACCCCAGCAGCAAGGTAACCTACCAGTCTGAGTGCCTACCCCCTGATAGTCAGTGCACATCATAGCAACTGGTTGACCTGTCAACAGTCTGCCCCCTGGTGGTCAGTGAACTTCATAGCTACTGGTCGACCAGTCAACTGCCCCCTGGTGGTCAGTGTACGTCATAGCGAGCAGTTGAGCGGCCTTAGCATATCATTAGCATATTACATGTTGATTGGTTGAACAGCCAACCTGTTGACCAGACACTTAGCATATTAGGTTTTTATTATCTATGATAATATGCCATTATGGTCTGAGAAGATGCTTAATATGATTTCAATCATCTTGAATTTGGGGATACTTTGCTTGTGACCCAATATGTGGTCTATTTTTCAAAATGTCCCATGTGCACTTGAGAAGAACGTATATTCTGTGGCTTTGGGGTGAAACGTTCTAAAGATGTCAGTTAGGCCCATCTGATCTAGTGAGTAATTTAGGATTGCTGTTTCTTTGCTGATCTTTTGTCTAGAGTATTTATCCAGTGATGTCAGTGGTGTATTAAAGTCCCCTACTATGATTGTAGTGTTGGCGATCTCTCCTTTGATATGTTCAGGAGTTTTTTTATGTACTTGTGTGCTCCTACATTGGGTGCTTATATATTTATCAGGGTTATATCTTCTTGTTGTATCTATCCTGTTAGTATTATGAAGTGGCCTTCCTTATCTCTTGTTATGGCCTTCACTTTGAGGTCTATTTTGTCAGATATAAGTATTGCTACCCCAGCTTTTCTTTTCATTTCCATTTGCCTGATAGATATTTTCTCATCCCTTCACTTTCAGTCTGTGTGAGTCCCTTGTTCTGAGGTGGGTCTCTTGTAGACAGTATATATATATATTGGTGATGTTTTTTTATCCATTCAGCCACTCAATGTCTTTTGATTTGAGCATTTAGTCCATTTGTGTTTCAAGTTATTATTGATAGGTACTTGTTTGTAGCCATTATTATTTTTTGTGCTTGTGTTCCTTCTTCCCTTTTTAGTTCATCTTTTTTTCACCAGTACCTTTAGCATTTCTTGCATTGCTGGCTTGGTACTGATAAACTCCTTTAGCCTTTTTTTGTCTGTGAATCTTCTTATTTCCCCTTCTATTTTGAATGATAGCCTTGCTGGATAGAGTATTCTTGGATTCAGTCCTTTGCTTTGCATCACTTTGTAAATTTCCTTCCATTCTTTTCTGGCCTGATGTGTTTCTGTTGAGAAATCTTTTGATAATCTAATGGGAGATTCCTTGTACGTAACTTTCTGTCTCTCTCTTGAAGCCTTTAAGATTCTCTCTTTGTCCTGAACATTTGCCATCGTAATTATGATGTGTCTTGGTGTTTGCCTTTTCGGGTTCATCTTGTTTGGGACTCTCTGTGCTTGTGTGACTTTTTTCTTCCCCACCTCAGGGAAGTTTTCTGACATTATTTCTTCAAATAAGTTTTCTAACACTTTTTCCTCTTCCTGTCATTCTGGCACCCCTATTATTTGTATGTTGCTTTGTTTTATGTTTCCCATAGCTCCTTTAGGTTCTCCTCCTGTCCTTTAAATTTTTTCTCTAATTGCAGTTCAGTTTGAGTGTGTTTTTCTTCCCTGTCTTCTAATTTGCTAATTCAGTCCTCCACTTCTCCTAGTCTACTGTTGAAACTTTCTGTGGTGTTTTTTATTGCAGCTATATCACTCTTCATTTCTTCTTGATTCTTACATAAGTTATTATTTTTTACTCCATCCGGTTTATGAACTGTATGACCCTTCTTCTGAATTTTTTTTCTGAAATATTGCATGCTTCTTTTTCACTTAGCTGCCTTTTGGCAATTCATTCTTTTCTTTCCTTTGGGGGTTTCTTTGTCTACCCATTTTTGGTCTCAACTACTGATATAGTTGTTGAATTGTGCAGGGGCTGATCCTTGGGTGGCAGTGTCTCCTCGGGCTTCAGTTGCTCCTCGGGTGGTCATGGCAGCAGTGCTCCTCAGATGGCATCGGCTACTCTGGTGGGTGCTCTTCCCAGCAGTGGTGGCTCCACTAGCTGGTGGGGTGAGGCTGCTCACACAGGCGCTGCTCGTCAGATGGGGACAGACTGCTCACGTAGCTGCTGCTCCTTGGATCGGGGCTGGCTGTGTGCAGCTGCTGCTCCTTGGATGGGGAGGGCTTCTCTGAAGCTTCTGCTCCTTGGACAGGGGCAGGTTGGTTGCAGGGCTGCTGCTCCTCGTACGAGGGCAGGCTGCTTATGCAGCTGCTGCTCCTCATATGGGGTTGGGCTGCTTGTGCAGCTGCTGTTCCTCAGACGGGAGTGAGCTGCACGTGTGGCTGCTGCTTCTCAGATGAGGGCAGGCCGCTCACCCCGCTGCTGCTCATTGGATGGGTGTTGGCTGTGTGTGGCTGCTGCTCCTTGGACAGGTACGGGCTGCACAGGGCTGCCGTTCCTTGGACGTGGGTGGTCTGCTCATGTGGCTGCTGCTTCTCGGACCAGGTCGGGCTGCTCAGGTGGCTGCTGCTCCTCAAATGGGGGTGGGCTGCTCATGGAGCTTCTGCTTCTTGGACAGGGGCAAGCTGCTCACACGGCTGCTGCTCCTGGGACAGGGCAGGTAGCTTGTGCAGCTGCTGCTCCTTGGATGAGTGCAGTAGCCTCAGGACTATTTTAAACTGCCAATTTGTACTTCTTAATTCCTTCACCTTTTCACCCAATCCCCCATCCCATTTCCATCTGGCAACTATCAGTTTGTTCTCTTTATGTATGAGTCTATTTCTGTTTTGTTTGTTCCTTTAGTTTGTTCTTTAGGTATAAGTGAAATTATACAGCATTTGTCTTTGTCTGATTTATTTCAGTTAACATAACACCTTCTAGGTCCATTTATGGTATCACAAATGGTTAGATCTCGTATTTTTATGGCCTATTAATATTCCATTGTATATATGTACCACATTACTTTATCCAATCATCTATTCATAGGCATTTTGGTTGCTTCCATATCGTGGATATTGTAACTAATGGTGCAATGAACATAGGGTTGCACGTGTCTTTTTGAATTAGTGTTTTGGATTTCTTTAAACAAATACCCTGAAGTGGAATTGCTGTGTAATAAGGTAGTCCCATTTTTAATTTTTTTCAGGAACTTCCATACCATTTTACACAGTGGCTGCACCAATTTGCAATCTCATAAATAAGTGCATAAAGTTTCCTGTTTCATCACATCCTCACCAACTCTTGTTTGTTGATTTATTATTGATAGGCATTCTGATAGGTGTGAGGTGATATCTCACTGTGGATTTAATTTGCATTTCTCTGATGATTAGTGATGTTGGGTATCTTTTTGATATGTCTATTAGCCATTTGTATATTCTCTTTGAATAACAGATTATTAAGGTCCTCTGCCCCTTTTATAATTGGACTAGTGGCCCGGTGCACGAAATTTGTGAGGGGGGGGAGTGTCCCTCAGCCTGGCCTGCACCCTCTCCAATCTGGGACCCCTCGAAGGATGTCCTACTGCTGGTTTACAGGGATCTGGCCTAAACCAGCAGTTGGACATCCCTCTCACAATCTGGGACTGCTGGCTCTTAACCACTCACCTGCCTGCCTGCCTGATTGCCTCTAAGCACTCTGCCTGTTGGCCTGCTTGCCCCCAACTGCCCCCGCAGCCTGATCACTCCCAACTGCCCCCTGTGCCAGTGCGCTCGCCCCCAACTGCCCCCCCGCCAGCCTGCTCGCCCCCAACTGTCCCCCCTGCTGGCCTGCTCACCCCCAAATGCCCCCCTGCTGACCTGCTCACTCCAAATTGCCCCCCACTGTCCTGATCTCCTCCAACTGACCCCCACTGATGTCCTGCTTGCCCCCAATGGCCCCGCCCCCCATCAGCCTGATCACCTACAAATGTTGTCCCATCCTGGCCTGATCACCCACAACTTCCCTCCCCTCTTGGCCTCTAACTGCCTCTACCTTGGCCCCGCCACCATGGCTTTGTCCAGAAGAACATCTGGAAAGTCTCCTGGAAGGTCTCCCAATCTAATTAGCATATTACCCTTTTATTAGTATAGATAGAGGCCTGGTGCATGTGTGGGGCTGACTGGTTTACCCTGAAGGGTGTCCTGGACCAGGGTGGGGGTCCTGCTGGGGTGCCTGGCCAGCCTGGGTGAGGGATTGATGGCTGTTTGCAGGCTGGCCACAGCCCCTTCAGGGTGTGTGTGGGGGGGTCCCCCTGGGGTGCCTGGGCAGCCTGGGTGAGGGGCTGAGGGCTATTTTCAGGCTTGCCACACCCCCTTCAGGGTGGGGGTTTCCACTGTGGTGCCTGGCCAGCCTGGGTGAGGGGCTGATGACTGTTTGCAGGTTGGTCAAGCCACCTATTGGGGATCCTCACCCCATGGAGGTGTGGCCAGCCTGGGTGAGGGGCTGAGGGCTGTTTTCAGGCTGGCCACACCCCCTTCAGGGTGGGGGTCCCTACTGGGGTGCCTGGCCAGCCTGGGTGAGGAGCATAAGGCCTGTTTTCAGGCTGGCCAAACCCCCCAGTGGGGA
>NW_005871052.1:20313706-20380987 GCF_000147115.1 Myotis lucifugus | reverse complement strand
GGGCTGGAAGCAGGTATCTGGGATTTTATTTCATCTTCTATAATTGAAACTTTGTAGCCTTGAGTGGAGCCAGGGTTATCAGGGCAAGCGGGAAGCTTGGCTTCCCTCCATCACCAGGGGCAACCCAAGCATCCTGCTCACTCCAGCTCTATGGCTGCCGCCATCTTACTTGGGTTAATTTGCATACTCGCTCCTGATTGGCTGGTGGGTGTAGTGGAGTGGCAGAGTGATGTTTAATTTGCATGTTTCTCTTTTATTAGTGTAGACTAGGGGCCCAATGCACAAATTCATGCACCTTGAAAGGAACTGTGAGCTCTGAGGTTGTGGTGGGCACAAGGATGGGTCTCAGCCAATCCTCTGTGTCCCAGCCCAGCCCAAGTGCCCTGATGGTGTGGAGTGATTGAGGCCAGCACCAGCAGCAGGTGTGAGAGGGGCTGGCACCATCAATGGATGCGAGTGGTGGCTTGCTGCCCTGATTGCCCCTCAGAAGCAGAAGGAGGTGGAGAAACCCTCAAGGACAATTTGGGCAGGCAGCCACTGCTCGCATCCGCTGATGATGCCAAGCTATCAGGGCCAGCCCCAGGTACCAGAGAGGGTGTGAGCAGGGCCAGCACCAGCAGCAGGTGTGAGTGCTGGGTGGGACTGTGGCATGCGCCTTCTGCCCTGATGCTGGGCCAGGCTTCTTGAGCCCGAGCCCCACACCTGGCGGGGCTTCACAGGAGTGGGGCTGGCCGGTTCTGGATCTAGCCCAATGCGGGTGGGAGCGGCTGGTCTGTGTCTCGCGAGATTTCGAGGTGCAACTGGGAGGGTGGGGCCTTGACCCTGATTCCCATGGCATGCCCCAGACTCTGACAGAAGGAAGATTCTCGGTTTTTTTCTTTTTTTAAAAAATTAAATCTTTACTGTTCAGATTATTACAGTTGTTCCTCTCCCCCCCCCCATAGCTCCCCTCCACGCGGTTCCCACCCCACCCTCTGCCCTTACCCCTGCCCCCCACTGTCCTCATCCATGGGTGTACAATTTTTTTCCAGTCTCTTCGCGCACCCCCACACCCATTTCCCCTCAAGAATTCAGTCCACTCCCTTTCTATGCCCCTGATTCTATTATATTCACCAGTTTATTCTGTTCATCAGATTATTTATTCACTTGATTTTTAGATTCACTTGTTGATAGATGTGTATTTGTTGTTCATAATTTATATCTTTACCTTTTTCTTCTTTTTCCTCTTCTTAAAGGATACCTTTCAGCATTTCATATAATACTGGTTTGGTGGTGATGAACTCCTTTAGCTTTTCCTTATCTGTGAAGCTCTTTATCTGACCTTCAATTCTGAATGATAGCTTTGCTGGGTAGAGTAATCTTGGTTGTAGGTTCTTGGTATTCATCACTTTGAATATTTCTTGCCACTCCCTTCTGGCCTGTAAAGTTTCTGTTGAGAAATCAGCTGAGAGTCGTATGGGTACTCCCTTGTAGGTAACTGACTGCTTTTCTCTTGCTGCTTTTAAGATTTGTCTGTCTTTTGCTCTTGGCATTTTAATTATGATGTGTCTTGGTGTGGTCCTCTTTGGATTCCTTTTGTTTGGGGTTCTCTGTGCTTCCTGGACTTGTAAGTCTATTTCTTTCACCAGGTAGGGGAAGTTTTCTGTCATTATTTCTTCAAATAGGTTTTCAATATCTTGCGCTCTCTCTTCTTCTGGCACCCCCATAATTGGGATGTTGGTACACTTGAAGTTGTTCCAGAAGCTCCTTACACTATCTTCGATTTTTGGATTCTTTTTTCATTTTGCTTTTCCGGTTGGGTGTTTTTTGCTTCTTCGTATTTCAAATCTTTGACTTGATTCTTGCGATCCTCTAGTCTGCTGTTGGATCTCTGTATGATATTCTTTATTTCAGTCAGTGTATGCTTAATTTCTAGTTGGTCCTTTTTCATATCCTCATAAATTTATCAGCGGTTTCTAGAAAATTCTTGAAAAACCTTATAAGTGTGGTTTTGAACTCTATATCCAGTAGTTTTCTTCCTCCATTTCTGTCATTTGTGACCTGTTTCTTTGTCTCCACATTTTGGCTGCTTTTATGTGTTGATAGAGTGTCTTTGTGTGCTAGGTGTCCTATAGGGTCCAGTGGCTCAGCCTCCCCAATTACCTGAGGTGGACACTCTTGGTGTACCCCTTTGTGGGCTTTGTGCACAGTCTTGTTGTAGTTAAGCCTTGATTGTAGTTGGTATCACTGGGAGGAATTGACCTCCAGGCCAATTGGCTGTGAGAATCAGCTGTGTCTGTAGTGAGAGAACTTCTGTACCGGAGACACCCTTATGGGGCAAGACTTGCTTCAGCGTGGCTTTGGTGCTCACTGAGTCTGCCCCCTGAGTGTGTCCCTTATGGATCTGAGGAGTTGTAATCTGGATGGTCCCACTCTGACCACTGGGTACACTGGCTCTTGGATCTCTAAGGAGGGGCTAATTTAGCCTGTGCCTGAGGCTACCCAGCAGGAGCTATGGAGAGATATGCAGATTTCTCTTCTTTGTTTGGGGTTTGGAGGTGCCCAGATGAGGCCCAGCTGTGAAGCAATGCAAGCTGCTATGGGGCCTTGGGCCTTCTTTTGGATATTCTGGGTCTCTCTGACCCAGCTGCAGTTTGTTAGGTAATTTTAGATTGCAAAGGGCCAGGCCATTCATATGTTTGCACAAGTTGGGTTCAGCGGGGTCTCAGGGAATCAACAAGGCAGAGCAAATAGCTATAGCTGATCCTTAGCCCTGCCCTAAGAGGCCCCGGGTGTCAGTGTCCCGCAGTAATCACTGCAAGCACCTCTGAGAGAAAGCCGCCCTCGAGTTCTGCCTGATCCCAGACAGTCCAATTTCTCCCCGTATGAGTCTGGGTACCCAGAGACTCACCCAGAACTGCAGTTCAGAGCAGTCAGGAGGTAGGGACTCCTGAATGAAAAAGGCAACCGCATCCTCAGTTTCTAGCCCTTTCCGCGTGCCCCTTCGTACCTCTGCACTTTACTTTTGCACCTCCTCTGAGTCTCAGTGTGCTTTTCTCTTTCCTTCTAGTTGTAGAATTTCCACTCAGCCAGCCTTCCTGTGGTTCTGGATGATGTCCGTTTTGTCTTTTAGTTGTATTTTTGAAGTGGTTGTGCGAGGCAGCAATTTCCGGTGCTTACCTATGCCTCCGTCTTGGTTTCTCCCTCATCAGGTTTTTTATTCATTAGAATTTTAGGTTCACTTGTTGATAGATATGTATTTATTGTCAATTTGCTGTTCATAATTTTTTATATTTACCTTTTTCTTCTTCTTCCTCTTCTTAATGGATACCTTTCAGCATTTCACATAATACTGGTTTGGTGGTGATGAACTCCTTTAGCTTTTTTTTGTCTGTGATGCTCTTTATCTGACCTTTAATTCTGAATGATAGCTTTGCTGGGTAGAGTAATCTTGGTTGTAGGTTCTTGCTATTCATCACTTTGTATATTTCTTGCCACTCCCTTCTGGCCTGCATAGTTTCTGTTGAAAAATCAGCTGACAGTTGTATGGGTACTCCCTTGTAGGTAACTAACTTTTTTTCTCTTGCTGCTTTTAAGATTTGTCTGTCTTTTGCCCTTGGCATTTTAATTATGATGTATCTTGGTGTGGTCCTCTTTGGATTCCTTTTGTTTGGGGTTCTCTGTGCTTCCCGGACTTGTAAGTTTATTTCTTTCACCAGGTAGGGGAAATTTTCTGTCATTATTTCTTCAAATATGTTTTGAATTTCTTACTCTCTCTCTTCTTCTGGCACCACCATTATTCGGATATTGGTACGCTTGAAGTTGTTCCAGAAGCTCCTTACACTATCTTCATATTTTTTTTTTTTTTTGCTTTTCCGGTTGGGTGTTTTTTGCTTCTTCGTATTTCAAATCTTTGACTTGATTCTTGGGATCCTCTAGTCTGCTGTTGGATCTCTGGATAATATTCTTTATTTCAGTCAGTGTATGCTTAATTTCTAGTTGGTCCTTTTTCATATCCTTGAGGGTCTCACTGTATTTCTTGGAGGTTTCCAAAAGATACTTGAATAACCTTATAACTGTGGCTTTGAACTCTATATCCTGTAGTTTGCTTTCATCCATTTCTTTCATTTGTGACTTGTTTCTTTGTCTCCGCATTTTGGCTGCCTCCTTGTGTTTGTTTTTATGTACTGGGTATCTGCTAAGTCTCCTTCAGTTGATAAAGTGACCTTGTGTGGTAGGTGTCCTATAGGGCCCAGTGGCTCAGCCTCCCCAGTCACCTGAGGTGGACATTCTTGGTGCCCCGCTTTGTGGGCTGTTTGCATAGTCTTGTTGTAGTTAACTCTTGATTGCTGTTGGTATCACTGGAAGGAATTTATCTCCATTCATACTGGCTGTGATGACCAGCTGTGTCTACACTGGAAGATCTGTTGTGCAGGAGACTCCCTTATGGGGCTGGTGTGAGTGGTTGCTGCTGCCAGTCCTAGGGCCTTCTTTTGGAAGCTCTGGAGCTCTCTGACCCAGCTGCAGTTTGACAGGTATTAGGCGGAGAAAGGACAGGCCATTTATATGCAAAAGGCAATGTGCACAGCCTGGGTGGGGTTGTAAATTGGGTGGGATGGGGTCTCTGGGAATCACCAGGGTGGAGGAAATAGCAATGGCTGCCAGTCAGCCTTTCTCCAGAGAGGTCTCTGCGTCCCGTGCCCCCGTGCAAGAACAATGATTGCTGCGTGCACCTCTGAGAGAAAGCCGCCCTCACATTCCTGTCCCGATGTCAGACAGTCCAGGTTCACCCCATATGTGTCTGGGTCCCCCAGAGTCTCACCCGGAACTGGAATTCAGAGCAAGCGGGAGCTTGTATCTCCCTCCCAATTAAAAGAGCACCACATCCAGGTGCCAGCACTTTCCACACCTCTGCACCTCTTACCAGTCTCAATGCAATTTCTTCACCTCTCTAGTTGCAGAACTTCCACTCAGCCAGCTTTCCTGTGGTTCTGGGTGGTAGTTGTTCTGCCATTTAGTTGAAATTTTGATGTGGTTTTGAGAGGCAGCAAGTATAGGTGTTAACCTATGCCACCATCTTGGTTCTCTCTAATTCCCTTTTAATGTACACAAATTTCACGCACCGGGTCACTAGTACATAGTATAAGTTAATATCAGGTAGGGTGATACTCATAGTTTTGTTCTTCTTTCTCAAGATTGCTAAGGTTATTTGAGTTTTTTGTGGTTCCATATAAATTTTAGAATTATTTGTTGTAGTCCTGTGAAAAAAATGTGATTGCTCTTATGATAGAGTTTGCCTTAAGCCTATAGATTGCTTTAATTCATATGGACGTTTTAATGATATGACTTCTTCCTATTTATGAGCATGATATATGCTTACATTTATTTGTATCTTCAATTTCTTTCTTGAACACTTTATAATTTTCCAAATACAAATTGTTTACCCACTCGATTTAATTTATTTCTATATTTATAGGTATTTTGGTGCAATTGTATATGGGATTATTTTGTTTAATTTTTCTTTCTGATAGTTAGTGTATATAAATGCAACTGATTTCTGAATTTAATATTTGTATCATGATACTCTACTAAATTAATTGATCAGTTTTAATAGGGTTGTTTTTTTTTGCGTGGAATCTTTAGAGTTCTCTCTATATAGAATCATGTCATCTGCCAGTAATGACAGTTTTACTTCATTCTTTACAATTTGGATGCGTTTTATTTCTTTTACTTGTCTGATTGCTGTGGCTATGACTTTCAATACTATGATGAATAAAAGTGATGAAGGTGCATATCCTTGTCTTGCTCCATATTTAAGAAAAACACATTTATAGTGGGGCCTTGACTTACGAGTTTAATTCATTCCGTGATGGAGCTCATAACTCAAATTACTCCTAGTCAAATCAATTGTGAACGAGTGAGACACGTGATGCTGGGCTGATGTTGTGGCGTTCACTGTGACGTTCGCTGCGCCAACTAGCGGTGGGGTATCTGAAGCTGGCTCGTAACCCCAATTTTAGCTCGCAACTCAAAGCAAAAAATCAGCCGAGAGACGGCTCGTATATGGAAAAACTCGTTAGTCAGGACACTCGTAAGTCAAGGTATTTCCCCCGACCCCGAGTATGATGGTAGCTGTGGCTTTGTCATATATGGCCTTAATTATGTTGAGATAGGTGCCAACTGTTTCGATTTTATTGAGAGGTGTTTTTTAAAATATATTTTTTGACTTTTTACAGAGAGGATGGGAGAGTGATAGAGAATTAGAAAAATTGATGAGAGAGAAACATTGATCAGCTGCCTCCTGCACACTCCCTACTGGGGATGTGCCCGCAATGGAGGTACATGCCCTTGACCGGAATCGAACCTGGGACCCTTCAGTCCGAAGGCCAATGCTCTATCCACTGAGCCAAACCGGTTAGGGCTGTTGAGGGGTTTTATTATGAATGTATTTTGTATATTCCCAAATGTTTTTTTATTTACCTATAAATATAATAATGTAGTCTTTAAAAAATCTTTATTAGTTAAGGTATTACAAATGTGTCCTCATCCCCCCATTAACCCCCGCCCCCCATCATGCTCTCATCCCCCTGTTGTCCATGTCCATTGGTTTGGCTTATATGCATGCATACAAGTCCTTTGGTGGATCTCTTCCCCTTGCCCCCTCCCTCCCCTACTTTCCCTCTGGGGATTAATAGTCTGATCACTGTTTCTCTGTCTTTGGATCTGTCCCTGTTCATCAGTCTATGTTGTTCTCTATATTCCACAAATGAGTGAAATCATGAGGTATTTATCTTTCTCTGACTGGCTTATTTCACTTAGCATAATGCTCTCCAGTACCATCCATACTGTTGCAAAAGGCAAGAGTTCCTTCTTCTTTACCTCAGGGTAGTATTCCATTGTGTAGATGTCCCACAGTTTTTTAATCCACTCATCTTTTGATGGGCACTTAGGCTGTTTCCAAATCTTACCTATGGTGAATTGTGCTGCTATGAACATAGAAGTGCATATATCCTTTCTGATTGGTGTTTCTGGCTTCTTGGCATATATTCCTAGAAGTGGGATCACTGAGTCAAATGGGAGTTCCATTTTTAGTTTTTTGAGGAAGCTCCATACTGTTCTCCACAGTGGCTGCACCAGTCTGCATTCCCACCAGCAGGGCAGAAGGGTTCCTTTTTCTCCACATTCTCTCCAACACTTGTTGTTTGTTGATTTGTTGATGATAGCCATTCTGACAGGTGTGAGATGATACCGTATTGTCGTTTTGATTTGCATCTCTCATATAATTAGTGACTTTGAGCATGTTTTCATATGTCTTTCGGCATTCTGTATGTCCTCTTTCGAAAAGTGTCTAGGTCCGTTGCCCATTTTTTGATTGGATTGTTTATCTTTCTATTGTTAAGTTTCATGAGTTTCCTGTAAATGTTGAAGATTGAACCCTTATCGGTGATATCATTGGCAAATATGTTCTCCCATGTAGTGGGTCTTCTTGTTGTTTTGTTGATGGTTTCCTTTACTGTGCAAAAGCATTTTATTTTGATGTAGTCCCATTTGTTTATTTTCTGTTTAGTTTACATTGCCCTAGGAGCATTATCAGAGAAGAAATTCCTTCGGCATATGTTTGAGATTTCGCTGTCTGTGGATTCCTCTAGTATTTTTATGGTTTCCCGTCTTACGTTTAAGTCTTTTATCCATTTTGAGTTTATTTTTGTGTATGGTGTGAGTTGGTGGTCTAGTTTCATCCTTTTGCATGTGTCTGTCCAATTTTCCTAACACCATTTATTGAAGAGACTGTCTTGACTCCATTGTATGCTCTTGCCTCCTTTGTCAAATATTAATTGGGCATAGTGGTTTGGGTCGATTTCTGGGTTCTCTATTCTATTCTACTGATCTATATGTTTGTTCTTATGCCAGTACCAAGTATTTCAAGTACAGTGGCTTTGTAATACAGTTTGATATCTCGTATTGAGACCCCACCTTCTTTGTTCTTCTTTCTCAGGATTGCTGCAGCTATTCGAGGTCTTGTTTTTATTCCAGATGAATTTTTGGAACATTCGTTCTAGCTCTGTGAAATATGCCGTCGGTAATTTAATAGGGATTGCATTGAATCTATAGATTGCTTTGGGTAGTATGGACATTTTGATGATGTTGATTCTACCAATCCATGAGCACGGTATGTTCTTCCATCTGTTTATATCTTCCTCTATCTCTTTTTTCAGTGTCCTGTAGTTTTTCGCATATAAGTCTTTTACCTCCTTAGTTAAGTTTATTCCTAGTTATCTTAATTTTTTGATGCGATGGTAAATGGGATTGCTTTTTTAGTCTCACTTTCTGTAAGTTCACTATTGGTGTAAAGAAATGCCATAGATTTCTTGGTATTAATTTTGTATACTGCTACATTGCCAAATTCATTTATTAAGTCTAATAATTTTTTGATGGAGTCTTTAGGGTTCTCTATGTACAGTATCATGTCATCTGCAAATAAGGACAGTTTTACTTCTTCTTTTCCAATTTGGATGCATTTTATTTCTTCTTCTTGTCTGATCGCAATGGCTAGTCCTTCCAGTACTATGTCGAACAGGAGTGGTGAGAGGGGGCATCCCTGTCTTGTCCCTGTTTTTAGAGGGAATGGTTTTAGTTTTTGCCCATTGATTATGATTTTGGCTGTGGGTTTGTCATATATGGCTTTTATTTTATTTTTTAAAATTGTTTTATTGCTTAAAGTATTACAAAGAGTATTACATATGTCTCCTTTTTTGCCCGCCCTTAACAATTCCCCGGGCTCCCCTACCCCCCAGTGTCTTATGTCCATTGGTTATGCATATATGCGTGCATACAAGTCCTTTGGTTGATCTCTTACCACACCCCCCTCCCGCTCCTCAACCCTACCCGGCTTTCCCGCTGTAGTTTGACAGTCTGTTTGAGGCAGCTCTGCCTCGGTATCTATTTTTGTTCATAAATTTATAATGGTCTTTATTATCCATGAGTGAGTGAGATCATGTGGTGTTTTTCCTTCATTGACTGGCTTATTTCACTTTGTATAATGCTCTCCAGTTCTATCCATGCCATTGCAAATGGTAAGAGTTCCTTCCTTTTTCCAGCAGCATAGTATTCCATCGTGTAGATGTACCACAGTTTTCTAATCCATTCATCTACTGATGGGCACTTAGGCTGTTTCCAGATCTTAGCTATGGTGAATTGTGCTGCTATGAACATACGAGTGCATATATCCTTTCTGATTGGTGATTCTGGTTTCTTGGGATATATTCCTAGAAGTGGGATCACAGGGTCAAATGGGAGTTCCATTTCCAGTTTTTTGAGGAAACTCCATACTGTCTTCCATAGTGGCTGCACCAGTCTGCATTCCCACCAGCAGTGCACAAGTGTTCCTTTTTCTCCACATCCTCTCCAGCACTTGTCGTTTGTTGATTTGTTGATGATAGCCATTCTGACAGGTGTGAGATGGTACCTCATTGTTGTTTTGATTTGCATCTCTCAGATGATTAGTGACTTTGAACAAGTTTTCATATGTCTCTTGGCTTTCTGAATGTACTCTTTTGAAAGGTGTCTATTTAGGTCCTTTGCCCATATTTTGATTGGATTGTTTATCTTCTTTTTGTTGAGTTGTATGAGTTCCCTAAAAATGTTGGAGATTAAACCCTTATCAGTGATAACATTGGCAAATATGTTCTCCCATGTAGTGGGCTTTCTTGTTGTTTTGTTGATGGTTTCTTTTGCTGTGCAGAAGCTTTTTATTTTGATGTAGTCCCATTTGTTTATTTTCTCTTTAGTTTCCAATGCCCTAGGGTCTGTATCGGTGAAGAAATTGCTTCGACATATGTCTGAGATTTTGTTGCCTTTGGATTCTTCTAGTATTTTTATGGTTTTCCATTGTATATTTAAGTCCTTTATCCATTTTGAGTTTATTTTTGTGTATGGTGTAATTTGGTGGTCTAGTTTCATTTTCTCGCATGTATCTGTCCAATTTTCCCAACACCATTTATTGAAGAGACTATCTTGGCTCCATTGTATATTCTCGCCTCCTTTTTCAAATATTAATTGAGCATATTGGTTCGGGCTGATTTCTGGGCTCTCTATTCTATTGCATTGATCTATATGTCTGTTCTTGTGCCAGTACCAGGCAGTTTTGAGAACAGTGGCTCTGTAATACAGCTTGATATCTGGTATTGAGATCCCACCTACTTTGTTCTTTCTCAGGATCGCTGCAGCTACTCGGGGTCGTTTTTTATTCCAGATGAATTTTTGGAGAGTTTGTTCTAGGTCTGTGAAATATGCTCTTGGTATTTTAATGGGAAATGCATTGAATTTATAGATAGCTTCGGGTAGTATGGTCATTTTCATGATGTTGATTCTACCAATCCAAGAACATGGTATGTTCTTCCATCTGTTTATGTCTTCTTCTATCTCTTTTTTCAACGTCCTGTAGTTTTCTGAGTAGAGGTCTTTTACCTCTTTAGTTAAGTTTATTCCTAGGTAGTTTAATTTTTTTGGTGCGATGGTAAATGGGATTGTGTTTTTAGTCTCTCTTTCTGAAAGTTCACTATTGGTGTATAGAAATGCCATAGATTTCTTGGCGTTAATTTTTTATACTGTTACATTGCCGAATTCTTTTATTAAGTTTAATACTTTTTTGATGGAGTCTTTAGGGTTTTTTATGTATCATATCATCTGCAAATAAGGACAGTTTTCCTTATTCTTTTCCAATTTGGATGCTTTTTAGTTCTTCTTCTTGTCTAATTACAATGGCTAATACTTCCAGTACCATGTTGAACAGGAGTGGTGAGAGTGGGCATCCCTGTCTTGTTCCTGTTCTTAGGGGAAATGGTGTTAGTTTTTGTCCATTGAGTATGATGTTGGCTGTGGGTTTGTCAAATATGGCTTTTATTATGTTGAGGTATGATCCTTCTATTTCCACCTTGCTGAGAGTTTTTATCAAAAATGGTTTTTGAATTTTGTCAAATGGTTTTTGTGCCTCAATTGATATGACTATGTGGTTTTTTTCTTTCAATTTGTTTATATGATGTATCACGTTTTTTGTTTTGTGGATATAGTACCATCCTTGCATCCCTGGGATAAATCCTACTTGGTCATGGTGTATGATCTTTCTGCTGTACTGCTGGATCCGATTTGCTAAGATTTTGTTGAGGATTTTGGCATCTATATTCATGAGGGATATTGGCCTGTAATTCTCTTTCATTGTGTTGTCTTTACCTGGTTTTGGTATTAGGGTGATGCTGGCTTCATAGAATGAGCTTGGAAGTGTTCCTTCCTCTTGAATTTTTTGTAGTAGTCTGAGGAGGATAGGTTTTAGTTCTTCCTTGAATGTTTGGTAAAACTCCCCTGTGAAGCCGTCTGGTCCTGTGCTTTCGTTTGTTGGAAGCTTTTTGATGACTGCTTCAATTTCTTCCATAGTTATTGGCCTGTTCATATTTTTAGATTCTTCCTGATTAACTTTTGGAATGTTGTATTTTTGTAGGAATATGTCCATTTCCTCCAGGTTGTCTAGTTTGTTGGAGTAGAGTTGTTCATAGTATTTTTTAACAATCATTTGTATTTCTGTGGGGTCTGTTGTTATTTCGCCTCTATCATTTCTGATTTTGTTTATTTGGGTCCTCTCTCGTTGCTTCTTGGTGAGCCTGGCTAAGGTTCATCAATCTTTTTTATATATATATATATATTTTATTGATTTTTTACAGAGAGGAAGGGAGAGAGATAGAGAATTAGAACCATAGATGAGAGAGAAACATCGATCAGCTGCCTCCTGCACATCTCCTACTGGGGATGTGCCCGCAACCCAGGTACATGCCCCTGACCGGAATCGAACCTGGGACCTTTCAGTCCGCAGGCCGACGCTCTATCCACTGAGCCAAACCGGTTTCGGCATCATCAATCTTGTTTATCCTTTCAAAGAACCAGCTCTTGGTTTCATTGATTTTCTGTATTGGTTTTTGGTCTCTATGTCATTTATTTCTGCTCTAATCTTTATTATCTCCTTCCTTCTGCTCACTCTGTGCTTTTCTTGTTGCTTTCTTTCTAATTCTTTGATATGTAAATTTAGATGATTTACTACCATTTTTTCTTGTTTGTTGAGATTAGCCTGTAGAGCTATAAACTTCGCTCTCAGGTCTGCTTTCATTGTGTCCCATAGGTTTTGGATTGTTGTGTTTTCATTGTCATTAGTTTCCAGGATGTTTTTAATTTCTTCTTTGATCTCATTGGTAACCCAATCAACATTTAATAACATGCTTTCCAGCTTCCAAATGTTAAGTATTTTGAGTTGTTTTTATTGTAGTTTATTTCTAATATTATGCCATCGTGGTCTGAGAAGATGCTTGGTATGATTTCAATCTTCTTGAATTTGGGGACACTTTGTTTGTGACCCAATATGTGGTCTATTTTTGAAGATATCCCATGAGCACTTGAGAAGAACGTGTATTTTGTCGCTTTGAGGTGAAGTGTTCTGAAGATGTCAATTAAGTCCATCTGATCTAGTGAGTCATTTAGGATTGCTGTTTCTTTGCTGATTGTTTGTCTAGAGGATTTATCCAATGATGTCAGTGATGTATTAAAGTCCCCTACTATGATTGTATTGTTGTCGATCTCTCCCTTGATATCTTCCAGGAGCTTTCTTATGTATTTGTGTGCCCCTGCATTGGGTGCATATATGTTTATCAGGGTTATATCCTCTTGTTGTATTGATCCCTTTAGTATTATGAAGTGGTCTTCCTTATCTCTTGTTATGGCCTTCTCTTTGAGGTCTATGTTGTTCGATATAAGTATTGCTACCCAAGCTTTTTTTTCATTTCCATTTGCCTGAAAGATATTTTTCCATCCCTTCACTTTCAGTCTGTGTGAGTCCCTTCTTCTGAGGTGGGTCTCTTGTAGACAGCAAATATATGGGTCATGTTTTTTTTATCCATTCAGCCACTCGATGTCTTTTGATTGGAGCATTTAGTCCGCTTACATTTAAAGTTATTATTGAAAGGTACTTGTTTGTAGCCATTTCTTTTTTTTGTGGCTGCTTTCTTTCTGAGCTTTTTATTTCTTCTTTTTACACCAGTCCCTTTAGCATTTCTTGCTTTGCTGGCTTGGTGGTGATAAACTCCCTTAGCCTTTTTTTGTCTGTGAATCTTCTTATTTCCCCTTCTATTTTGAGTGATAGCCTTGCTGGATAGAGTATTCTTGGATTCAGTCCTTTGCTTTGCATCACTTTGTAAATTTCTGTCCATTCTTTTCTGGCCTGATGTGTTTCTGTTGAGAAATCATTTGGTAATCTAATGGGAGATCCCTCATATGTAACTTGCCGTCTCTCTCTTGCAGCCTGTAAGATTCTTTCTTTGTCTTGAACATTTGCCATGGTAATTATGAAGTGTCTTGGTGTGGGTCTTTTCGGGTTCACCTTGTTTGGGACTCTCTGTGCTTGTGTGACTTTTTTCTTCCACGCCTCAGGGATGTTTTCTGATATTATTTCTTCGAATATGTTTTCTAATTTTTGTTCATCTTTCTGTTGTTCTGGAACCCCTATTATTCGTATGTTGTTTTGTTTCATGTTGTCCTATAGCTCCCTTAGGCTCTCCTCCTGTCTTTTAATTTTTTTCTCCAATTGCTGTTCAGTTTGGGTGTGTTTTGTTTCCCTGTCTTCTAATTCGCTAATTTGGTCCTCAGCTTCTCCTAGTCTACTGTTGAAACTTTCAATGGTGTTTTTTATTGCAGCTATATCACTCTTCATTTCTTCTTGGTTCTTACATAATTTATTGATTTTTTCATCTATTTCTTCTTGCTTCTTGCATAAGTTGTTGATTTTTCCCTCCATCTGGTTTATGCATTCTAGGTCCCTTAATCTGAATTCTTTTTCTGTCATGCTGCATGCCTCGGTTCACTTAGCTGCTTTTCTGGTGAGTCCTCATTTTCTTTCCTTTGGGGGTTTCTTTGTCTACCCATGTTTGTTCTCACCAACATATCTAGATGTTGAGTCGTTCAGTGGCTGCTCCCTGTGTTACAGTGGCTCCTCGGGCTGTGGTTGCTCCTCGGGTGGTTGTGGTAGCAGCTTCTCCTCAGTTGGGAACAGCTCCTGTGGTGGGTGCTGGTCACTGTTGTGGTGGCTCCTCTGGCTGGTGGGGGAGGCTTCACACACAGCGGCTGTTCCTTAGACAGAGGGTGTGGTGAAGAGGAGGCTGCTGTTCCTTGGATGGGGATGGGCTACACAAGCCTGCCAAGATGTTTTTTATTTCTTCATTGATCTCTTTGTTAAGTCAGTCATTGTTTAATAGTGTGCTATTTAGTCTCCATGTGTTTTATTTTTTTGGATTTTTTTTATTGTAGTTGATTTCCAGTTTTATGCCATTGTGATCTGAGAAGATGCTTGATATGATTTCAATTTTCTTGAATTTGAAGAGACTTTGTCTGTGACCCAATATATGGTCTATCTTTGAAAATGACCCATGTGCACTTGGGAAGAATGTATATTCTGTGGCTTTGGAGTGAAATGTTCTGAAGAGGTCAATTAATTCCATCTGATCTAGTGAGTCATTTAGGATTGATGTTTCTTTGTTGATTTTTTCTTTAGAGGATTTGTCCAATGGTTATAATGGGGTGTTAAAGTCCCCTACTATGATTGTATTGCTGTCAATCTCTCCTTTGATCTCCTCCAGAAGATTTCCTATGTATTTGGGTGCTCCTATATTGGGTGCGTATATGTTTACCAGAGTTATTTCTTCTTGTTGGATTTCTCCCTTTAGTATTATGAAATGGCCTTCCTTATCTCTTTTTATGTCCTTCACTTTGAGATCTGACTTGTCAGATATAAGTATTGCTACCCCAGCTTTTTTTTTTTTTCATTTCCATTTGCTTGAAAGACCCTTTTCCATCCCTTACCATCAGTCTGTGTGGGTCTCTTTTTCTGAGGTGGGTTTCCTGTAGACAGCAGATATATGGGTCATGTTTTCTTATCCACTCAGTTACCCTATGTCTTTTGATTGGGGCATTTAATCCATTTACATTTAAAGTTATTATTGATAGATACTTGTTTGTTGCCATTTTTATTCCTTACCCTGTGTTCCTTCTTTGTTTCCTATTTTTTCTTTTTACAGAAGATCCTTTAGCATTTCTTGCATTGCTGGTTTGGTGGTAATAAACTCCTGAAGTCCTTTTTTGTCTGTGAAGCACCTGATTTCATCCTCAATTTTGATTGATAGCCTTGCTGGGTACAATATTCTTGGATTCAGACCCTTCCTTTGCATGACTTTATATATTTCATTCCATTCCCTTCTTGCCTGATGTGTTTCTGTTGAGCAATCAGTCGCTAGTCTGATGGGGGCTCCTTTGTAGGTGACTTTCTGTCTCTCTCTAGCTGCTTTTAAGATTCTTGCTTTGTCGTTGGTGTTTGCCATTAATTATAATGTGCCTTGGTATCGGTCTTTTGGGGTTCATTTTGTTTGGGACTCTGTGAGCTTCTTGGATTTGTGTGAGTTTTTTCTTCCCTATATCAGGGAAGTTTTCTGTCATTATTTTTTCAAATAGGTTTTCTATTCCTTGCTCAGTTTCCTCTCCTTCTGACACCCCTATTATGTGGTGTTGCTTCATTTCGTGTTGTCCCAGAGTTCTCTTAGGCTCTCCTCCTGCTTTTTAATTTTTTTTCTAGAAGCTGCTTTGCTTGGGTATTTTTTCCTACCTTGTCTTCTAGCTCACTGATGTGGTCTTCTGCTTCTTCTAGTCTACTGTTGATGCTTTCTATTGTGTTCTTTATAGTAGTGATGTTATTTTTCATTTCTTCTTGGTTTTTCAGAGAAACATTGATCAGCTGCCTCCTGCACACTCCCTCCTGGGGATGTGCCTGCAATGAAGGTACATGCCCTTGACCGGAATCGAATCTGGGACACTTCAGTCTGCAGGCCAATGCTCTATCCACTGAGCCAAACCAGTTAGGGCTGTTGATCGGTTTTATTATGAATGTATTTTGTATCATCCCAAATGTTTTTTTATTTACCTATAAATAAATTCTGTTCATGCTTCTATCTCTCTGGGTCTATTTTTTTTATTTTTAAATTAAATCTTTATTGTTCAGATTATTACATTGGTTCCTCTTTTTTCCCACCATAACTCCCCTCCACCCAGTTCCCACCCCACCCTCCGCCCTCACTCCCCACCCACTGTCCTCATCCATAGGTGCACGATTATTGTCCAATCTCCTTCTGCACCCCCCCATCCTTCCCCCCCAAGAATAGTCAGTCCATTCCCTTTCTATGTCCCTGATTCTATTACAATCACCAGTTCATACTGTTCATCAGATTATTTATTCACTTGATTTTTAGATTCACTTGTTGATATATGTGTATTTGTTGCTCATAATTTGTATCTTTACCTTTTTCTTCTTCTTCCTCTTCTTAAAGGATACCTTTCAGCATTTCATATAATACTGGTTTGGTGGTGATGAACTCCTTTAGCTTTTTCTTATCTGTGAAGCTCTTTATCTGACCTTCACTACTGAATGATAGCTTTGCTGGATAAAGTAGTCTTGGTTGTAGGTTCTTGGTACTCATCATTTTGAATATTTCTTGCCACTCCCTTCTGGCCTGCAAAGTTTCTGTTGAGAAATCAGCTGACATTTGTATGGGTACTCCCTTGTAGGTAACTGATTTTCTTTCTCTTGCTGCTTTTAGGATTCTCTCTTTGTCTTTTGCTCTTGGCATTTTAATTATGATGTGTCTTTGTGTGGTCCTCTTTGGATTCCTTTTGTTTGGGGTTCTCTGTGCTTCCTGGACTTGTAAGTCTATTTCTTTCACCAGGTAGGAGAAGTTTTCTGTTGCCCCGACCTGCAGGGCACGCTTCGTGGGTACACCGCACCAAATCCTGCAAAGGAATGAGAGGATAGGAGACGCGAAGAAATGGAGGCAAGACAAAGTTCTGATCAAGCCTCAGTTTTATTCTTTACAGCGAGTGGTATTTATACTGTTTCTAGAGGAGGGGGCGGGCAAAGGAAGTCGTTAAGGATGAAACAGGCTTTGGAATGTCGCAGCTTATCAGCGGAGATGTAGCTTGCTTTGTGCTTAGGGTGAGGGTATGTTATTTAACTCCAGGCTAAATCGCAAGGTTAACTTTTAACTCCAGGCCAAATCGGGAGTTGGCTTGGAGGAGCCAGAAACCTCTTGTTGTAAGCTGGAGATGTATATGTGATTTATAATGGCTCCCAACAATTCCTCCCTTACCATTTAGTTAAGGGTGGGCATTAACCGACTGGGGGAGTAGTGACCTGGTTCCTCCCATGAGATCAGCAGATCTCACCTCTGGTGGCTCTTGGTATCTTTTGGGGAGGAGAGGCAGAGCCAACAATTATATATGTATGGATACCAACCTCTATGCAAACCAGGTGTGCTCACAGAGAAATCCAGAGGCGTTCGAGAAAATTTTGATTTTCTGTTTTGACCTTCCCTTGCAGTGCTTTGCCCTGCACCCAGACGGTGCCCATACCATTCCTCTATATAGAGTGTAGGTAAGCATTCCTCTGGCTTTATGCTGTCCCCGTGGGGAGGGAGCTCTGGCAATCATAATCACGTTCTCGGTCTATAGTAGCTAAACGGTGGTAGTGAACCTGAATGGGTTTGGCCAGGATGCTATCAATTTGCTGTTTGACAAAACTTGTCAGTTTCTTAAAAGCCCATGGACCAAAGGTTAAAATTAACAGTAAGCTGACAAGGGGGCCAAGTGCAGGAAGCAGGTAGGGGAGTAGGCCATTGAGTCCGCTCCAAAGGGGGTTTTCGAACAGCTCTCTTCGCCTTTTCACCAGGTCTTCCTGGAGTTTTCTTATCTTGTCTCAGACGATTCCAGATTTGTTGGCATAAAAACAGCAGCGTTCCTGTAGGGCTAAACATATTCCTCCCTGCTCTGCTATAAGTAAATCTAATCCTCTTCTATTTTGTAAAACTACTTCTGCTAGGGAGTCAATTTGGTCTTGGAGATCATTGATAGTACCTGAAAGAGCCTGAACATCAATTAACTGATTAGATAATTTATTATAGGTATGTAATGAGGTTCCTAATCCAGCTGTGCCAGTGGCCACAGCTCCAGAGACTCCCAGTCCTATAAGTAAAGGAATAAATTGGACAGCCCACTTACTGCGTCCAGCAATGTAATCAAGGCTGGGTAGGGGGACAGGTTCTCCCCCTGGAATAATATCAATGTCAGGGAGAATACTAGCCTGAACACATAATCCTGTCCAGTTTAAAGGTAGAACTGTATAGGCCATATTACCTCCACATACAAACACTCGTCCAGGAGCGGGGCAAAGGGAGGAACTGTGATTGTGAACGGGAGAGCAGTTAACAAAGCTAACGAAGCCTACATCTAGATCATAACTATTATTCTGGGGGAGTTTTTGTAGACATGAGGAAAAGTTGAATGCAACAGGTTGAGTTCTAAAGGGCAAACTGAGGGTACAATTGTTATTAGAAGTGATGTTACTGATGTCATCTGGAATGACAAGGGGCATAGGTGTACCTAGGGTCATGCATAGCCAACAGTTTTCTGCAAGGGATGGATTGGAGGCATTTAAAGCACGGAGTGTGGCTTCTAAGATATCAGAGGTTTGGGTGTCTAGATCTATGATGGAGGTCTTATATAAAAATTGTAAAAGTTTATCTTTTAATAGGTGACAACTAAGTTCCCCTGAATATCCATTTAACCCAATTTGCCAATTTTAAGTCAGTTTGAAATAGCATTTATTCTTTTAACTTTACTTGTCCTAAGTTATGGACAGTAAATGACCTTAATTAAATTTCTGGTATTAGTTTTTGGGTAAATTTACATAACCTTTGTTTAAGGATACAAAACACAAATTATTTAATTTAGCTTTTGAGGCCCAATATATTGATTTTTTAATTTTAGTTAGGCATCTGAAGGAAACCTTTTTACTTCCTTCCAGACAGCTTTCTTTCTCACATAAGCAACAAATGTAAGAAACATGGTTGCCTTTTGAGATTTTAACAAATACTGTCGCAAAGCTATAGATTTCAAGTGATTATTTTAAAAAGGCAAAGCGAAGCAAGTAAATTTAGTATTTAGTAAACTTTTGATTCACAAGGGACAAATGGTGCCCCACCTCCAGCCTAATTTAAAATGCAGTGGCGAGGAGCTTTTGTTATTTCAAATTACATCTTAAAATTCCACTGCTGTATTTTAAGAAATATTAAACAAAATTACTTGTTTTGCCCTTTCTCAGAGGCAAAAACCTAAAATATATTTATTAATTTATATTTGATAAAGCTTTCCATGTGATTTCAAGTATATTAAATTGGCTTTATTAAAAAACCTTTAAGAAGAGAGAATAAACTTTTGAAAACATTTCAGGGCCCATGAAATGTCCCAAAGTCATTCCTTGGTTATAGTTTTGAAATCCAACTTGAAAGACCATCAAATATATATGTATATATATGATTTAAAGATTATATACCTTTTATAATTATTAAGAGATATCAATTAAATTAAAACTGATCTTTGTATATAAAATTTCTGTTGGGATCACAGAATTTATCCTCTTTTTTAATCAGATCAATGAGTAACATATTTTGAATTCTAATTATTTCAGAGAAAGCACAAGATTTTCTTAAAAATAAATTTCTCTACGTTAGGCATTTAGTTACCACAAATACACAATTCTTCCCAATTCAATCCGAACCTTAAACTTTTAGCTGGCAAGTCAAATATTTAGCATTTCTCAATCAGTAACATTTTAAAGAATAAACTTAATCAATAGATTTAATTCTGTTCTTTAGATTTTGTACGAAGTACACTTAGATCTTATTTAATTCAGTATTATGTCACTTCAAGATACCTAGGTATAAACTCCAAGGTCTTAAATTTCACAGATTTGGAAAACCACACTTGAGGCTGGCAAGGCAGGCCTGGTCCCAGCCTTTGATTTTAAAACGACCATAATTTTTCCTCTGGGGAAGGCCAACAAACAAGGTTGTAGATACATTGTTTCCTGCCCCTTGCTAGTCGGTGGGAAGTTTCAATATTGGCCTGGGGGAGGAAGGGGGGGGGCTGTTTTCCCTGGAAGAGTAAATTGACCACATTCTTTAAGAATTTGCCCTATATGGTTTGGCTCAGTGGATAGAGCGTTGGTCTGTGGACAGAATGGTCCTGGGTTTGATCCTGATCAAAGGCACATACCTAGATCACCCACCAGGAGGCAACCAACATGTGTCTCTCTCACATCAATTTCTCTCTTGCTGTGTCTCTCCCTCTCCCTTCCACTCTCTATAAAAATCAATGGAAAAATATCCTTGGTGTGGATTAACTAAAAAGTAAAAATTAAAAAATAATTTGTGTTAAAAAAAAAAAGAGGTAAAAGACCTGTAATCCAAAAACTGCAGGACTTTGAGAAAGGAGATAGAGGAAGATATAAACAAATGGAAGAATATACCATGTTGATGGATTGGTAAAATCAACACCACTAAAATGTCCATATTACCCAAAGCAATGTAGAGATCTAATGCAATCCCTATTAAAATACCATATGAGGAGGTGCAGCCCTGCACTCAGCTCCTCACCCTGTCCAAGGAGCAGCAGCTGTGCGCAGCCCACACCCATCTGGGGAGCAGAAGCCTCTTGAGCAGCCTGCCCCAGTCCAAGGAGCAGCAACTGCAAGAGCAGCATGCCATCGCCAGTCAGAGGAGTCCCAATTGCTGTGAGCAGCACCCACCGAAGGAGCAACTGCCAACTGAGGAGTAGCCACTGCCACAACAGCCCAAGGAGCAGCCACCACCCTAGGAGCTTCTGCAGTCCAAGGAGCAGCCCCTACATGACTCGACACCTTGATCTTTTGGTTAGAGCAAAAATGGGGAGACAATGAAATCCCCAAAGAAAAGAAAAGGAGAAATTGCCAGAAAAGCAGCTAAGTGAAACAGAGGCATGCAATATGTGAGAAAAAGAATTCAGAATAAGGGTCATACAGTTCATAAACCAAATGGATGAAAAAAATCAACAACTTAGGTAAGAATCAAGAAGAAATAAAGAGTGATATAGCTGCAATAAAAAACACCACAGAAAGTGTTAACAGTAGACTAGGAGAAGTAGAGGAACAAATTAGCGAATTAGAAGACAGGGAAGCAAAACACACCCAAACTGAACTGCAATTGGGGAAAAATTAAAAGACAGGAGGAGATCATAAGGGAGCTTTGGCACAACATGAAACAAAGCTACATATGAATAGTAGGGGTGCCAGAATGACAGGTAGAGGAACAAGGGTTAGAAAACCTATTTAAAGAAATAATGTCAGAAAACTTTCCTGATGTGGGGAAGAAAAAAGTCATACAAGCACAGAGTCCCAAACAAGATGAACCTGAAAAGACACACACCAAGCACGACATAATTATGATGGAAAACCTTCAGGACTAAGAGAGAAGAGAGAATCTTAAAGGGAGAGAGAGAAAGAGAGGGAGAGAGAGAGAGAGAGAGAGAGAGAGAGAGAGAGAGAGAGAGAAAGTTACATAAAAGGGATCTCCCATTACATCATCAAATGATTTCTCAAGAGAAGCACATTATGTCAGAAAGGAATGGAAAGAAGTATACAAAGTGATGCAAAGCAAGGGACTGAATCCAACAATACTCACTCTATCCAGCAAGCCTATCATTCAAAATTGAAGGGGAAATCAGGAGCTTCACAGACAAAAAAAAAGGCTAAGGGAGTTTATCACTACCAAGCCAGAAATACAAGAAATGCTAAAGGGACTGTTGTAAAAAGTAGAAATAAAAAGGGAAGAAGGAACACAGGCACAAAAGATAAAAATGGCTATAAACAAGTACCTATCAATAATAACTTTAAATGTAAACGGACTAAATGCTCCAATCAAAAGACACAGAGTGGATGAATCAATAAAAAAATGACCAATTTATATGCTGTATACAAGAGACCCACCTCAGAACAAAGGACTCACAAAGACTGAACGTGAAGAAATGGAAAAATATCATTCAGGCAACTGGAAATGAAAAAAAAAGGCGAGGTAGCAACACTTATATCTGAAAAAATAGACCTCAAAATGAAGGATATAATAAGAGATAAGGAAGGCCACTTCATAATACTAAAGGGATCAATACAACAAGAGGATATAACCCTGATAAACATATATGCACCTAATGCAGGAGCACACAAATACATTAAAAAAACCTCCTGGAGGATATGAAGGAAGAGATGGACAACAATACAATCATAGTAGGGGACTTTAATACACCATTTATATCATTAGATAAATCTTCTAGACAAAAAATCAGCAAAGAAACAGCTATCCTAAATGACTCACTAGGTTAGATGGACTTAACTGACAACTTCAGAACATTTCACCCCAAAGCCACGGAATATACATTCTTCTCAAGTGCACATGGGACATTTTCAAAGATAGACCACATGCTGGGTCGCAGGCAAAGTCTCTCAAAATTCAAAGAGATTGAAATCATATCAAGCATCTTCTCAGACCACAATGGTATAATGTGAGAAATAAACTCACATCAATACCAATACCAGACATCAAGCTGTATTACAAAGCCACTGTTCTCAAAACTGCCTGGTAGTAGCACAACAACAGACATATAGATCAATGGAATAGAATAGAGTACCCAGAAATCGACCCAAACCACTATGCTCAATTAATATTTGACAAAGGAGGCAAGAACATACAATGGAGTCAAGACAATTTCTTCAATAAATGGTGTTGGGAAAATTGGATGGATACATGCAAAAACTCTTTCATTTCTGATTTTGTTTATATGGGTCCTCTCTCTTTGCTTCTTGGTTAGCCTGGCTAGAGGTTCATCAATCTTGTTTATCCTTTCAAAGAACAAGCTCTTGGTTTTGTTGATATTTGTATTTCTTTTTTGTTTCTGTGTCATTTAATTCTGCTATGATCTTTATTATTTCCTTCCGTCTACTTACTCTGGGCTTTTCTTGTTGCTCTCTTCTAAGTCTTTGAGTTCTGTGGTTAGATAATTTATTATCATTTTTTATTGTTTTTTGAGGTAGCCTGCAGAGCTATGAACTTTCCTCTCAAGACTGTTTTCTCTATGTCCCATAGATTTTGGATGGTTGCGTTTTCATTGTCATTTGTTGCCAGGATGCTCTTTATTTCTTCTTCGATCTCTTTGGTAACCTCATCATTGTTTAATAGCATGCTATTAGCCAGTGTTGATTTTTTCATTGTTTTTTATTGTAGTTGATTTCTAATTTTATGCCATTGTGATCTGAGAAGATGCTTGATATAATTCCTATCTTCTTGAATTTGAAGAGACTTTGCCTTTGCCCCAATATGTGGTCTATATTTGAAAATAACCCATGTGTACTTGAGAAGAATGTATATTCTGTGGCTTTGGGTGAAATGTTCTGAAGATGTTAAATAATTCCATCTGATCTAGTGAGTGATTCTGGATTGATGTTTCTTTGCTAAGTTTTTTTTTAGAGGATTTATCCAGTGGTGTCAGTGGGGTATTAAAGTACCCTATTATGACTGTATTGCTGTCAATCTCTCCCTTGATATCTTCCAGAAGTTTTTTGATGTATTTGGGTGTTCCTGTATTGGGTGCATATATGTTTACCAGAGTTATATCTTCTTGTTGAATCTCTCCCTTTAGTATTATGAAATGGCCTTCTTTATCTCTTGTTATGGCCTTCACTTTGAGGTCTAATTTGTCAGAGATAAGTATTGGTACTCCCACTTTTTTTTTTTTCATTTCCATTCGCCTGAAAATTTTTTTATCCCTTCACTATCAGTCTGTGTGAGTCCTTTGTTCTGAGGTGGGTCTCCTGTAGACAGCAGATATATGGGTCATGTTTTCTTATCCATTCAGCTACCCTATGTCTTTTGATTGGAGTATTTAATCCATTTACATTTATAGTTACCATTGATAGGTACTTGTTTGTCACCAGCTTTGTTCTTCATGCCTGTGTTCCTTCTTCCCTTCCTATTTCTTCTTTTTACAGCAGACCCTTTATCGTTTCTTTCATTGCTTGTTTGGTCGTAATAAACTCCCTTAGTCTCTTTTTGTCTGTGAAGCTCCTGATTTCTCCTTCAATTTTTATTGATAGCCTTGCTGGTTTTAGTATTTTTGGATTCAGTCCCTTGCTTGGCATGATGTTGTATATTTCTTTCCATTCCCTTCTGGCCTGATGTGTTTCTGTTGAGAAATCAGTTGATATTCTAATGGGAGATCCCTTATAGGTAACTTTCTGTTTTTCTCTGGCAGCCTTTAAGATTCTTACTTTTTCATTGGTGTTTGCCAATTTAATTATGATGTGTCCTGGTTTTGGTCTTTTTAGCTTCATCTTGTTTGGGACTCTATGAGCTTCTTGGGCTTGTTTGAGTTTTTTTCTTCCCAATATCAGGGAAGTTTTCTGTCATTTTTTTCTTTAAACAGATTTTCTAAACCTTGCTCAGTTTCCTCTCCTGCTGGTACCCCTATTATGCAGATGTTTTATTGTTTCCTGTTGTCCCAAAGTTTCCTTAGGCTCTCCTCTTGTTTTTTTAAGTTTATTTCCAGTTGCTGCTCTTGGGTATTTTTTTCCTACCTTTTCCTCTAGCTCACCGAAGTGGTCCTCCACTTCTTCTAGTCTACTGTTGATGCTTTCTATTGTGTTATTTATTGCAGCAATGTCATTCTTTATTTCTTCTTGGTTCTTCTTCATTTCCTCTTGATTATTACACATGTTGTTGATATTGTCTTCCATCCTTTTCAGTGTCCTTATGACCATTGCTCTGAATTCTTTTCTTGACAAATTTTTTGCCTCCATTTCATTTATTTCCTTTTCAAGTGATTCCTCCTTTTCTTTTGTATGGGGGCTATTTCTATGTCTCCCAATTTTGTTCCTCTCAGGGTGTATGGTTATGTAGCTCTATCTCTACCACATTGACTTAAAGGCACAAAACACAACACGACAAGATACAACACAGAGGGCACCAAACAGAAGTGTATTCATGATACCAATAACCCAAAATAAAGGTGACCACCAGTGAAAAGAGAATTAGGTGAGAGAAAAGAGTACAAAAATGATATTGAGGAAAGGAAAAAATGTAAGAGAGATAAGAAAAAAGATATGAGAAAAAATATATGTATATGGGGAGAAAACTCCATAAAACAAACAACTAATCCAAAAAATGCAAACAACAAACACCCAGAAAAGAAGGAGGGATGGTGAATCTGAAGAGGCAGAGCTTATTTACAGAAGGTAACGTCAAGGAATTGAATGAATGTGGAAATGGCCACGATTTAGTCTAGAGGAGGTAGAAAGAGAATGAGTGTATAAGAAGAAAAGTAAAAAATCAAAATACTAAAAAAAAAGAAAATATGTATATAAATTTAAAAAATATATAAAACAGTATATATGTAATTTTCTCATTCTTTAATCTATTTATGTATTCATCCATTTTTGGTAAAGAAGAATAGAGAGTAGATAAGCCTGAGTTAGTGATTGAAACTAATGAATTTATTAGTAGAACAAGAGAACAAGTGAGGAGAGGAAAAACAGAACCAGAAAAAAAGGAAAAGAAAAAATTTGGCTAGTGAAGAAAGAGAAAAGAGAAGTGTGGATAAACTTGGAGCAGGGGAGAGGAAATTAGATATATGAGTAAGATCAATTTTTACCAGGGAATGAAAAGAAAGGATAGATAAAAAAAAAAAAGCAGGAGCAGGGTAAGAGAAACAGAATGAAAAAGGGGGTAAGTGAAGAAGAGAGTATTGGCATAAAGGAAAAATTGAGATAGAGTAAAACAATATTAAAGTAAAAATAAAAGTAGAATGTAGAATACTAATATAAAAATAAAATAAAGAAAAGTAAAATAAAACTTAAAAAGGTAAAATAATAGTAATAATATTAATAACTAAAAATAAAAAGCCTGTATAATAAAATAGTAATATGCAAATTAACCATCACCCCACGACAAATATGGCAGTGCCCATAGCCACAAGATGGCTGCACCCAGACCCTCTCAACCCCGCCGGAGTCCCCCAGTCCGAGGAAGGGGGGGGCTGCTGAGAGCCGGCAGCAGGGGTGGTCTGACAGAATGCTGCCCAAAGGCCCTTCTGACCCTTTATAAAAAAACAAAAACATATTCACTCCCCAGGGAGTGATCTCCCACACACACACCTGCAGCCTCAGGGTCTCAGCCTCGGAAGCACCTGCGCCCCCACTGAGCAATCCCCTCCCAGCGACAGCCTCTCGGTCTCAGCCTCGGAACCTTGCAGGCCCCTACAGAGTGATCTCCCCCCCACACACTTGCAGCCTCAGGGTCTCAGCCTCGGAAGCACCCGTGCCCCTGGAGTGATCCCCTCCCAGCAGCAGCCTTGGGGTCTTAGCCTTGGAAACTTGCGCATCCCCATGGAGTGATCCTCTGCACACACACACCTGCAGGCTCAGGGTCTCAGTCTCGGAAGCATCCCCGCACCCACCCCCAACGAGTGATCCTGCCCCACTGGCAACCTCAGGGAGTCACCCTTGGAACTTCCCTTGCCCCCAGCTGAGTGATTGGAGAGGGGAGGGGTGGTGAGGGGGGTATCTGGGCAAAGTTGCCAAGCACATTTCTACCATTAGGCAGAAACTTGTGACCGGGTTAGGGAGGCAAATGGGTTTTGTTTAAAATCTTTACAAACCACAAAGGAAATGTCTGAGGTAGGGTTTCACATCAGAAGTAACTTACAACTAATTTCTGAAGGCAAACTGCTACATTGCAGTTACATTACTAGAGAGTACCCCTTGGTCTGGAGGTCTCCACAGTGGCCATGCGGGCGCTCCCTGCCCTAGTTCCTCAGCACCTCTGGCTGGGCTTGAGCCCACCCAGGAAGGCCTTTTCCCCTACAGTTTTCACCAAGGCAGGCAGGTTTTGTAGACATGAATAAGAAGTGCCCACACACAAGTCCTGAAGATGCCGGGGCCTGCAGAAATAACAAACAAACGGGGAAAAGAGCAAAACCAGAAACACCACCAATCCCAACATAGATCATCTTTTTCTTCAGATGACGGTGTGTTTCCATCTTCTTCGTCTTCTGGAAGCAAGACAGATTCAAGTACTGATGATTCTACCAATGGAAAAGTTAAGAGAACGAGAGGACGGAAAAGGAATAAAGGAAGAAAAAAAAGAAAGGACAAAAGATGAAACATCAAGAAAAAGAAAGAGAAGGAAAAAAGGAGGAAACAACCACATGATATCACCTTTCCAAGGTCTCATGAAATTCCTATTTAAGTAGTTTATTTTATGACACTTTTAGTTTGTGTTTACATTTTTACTGGTTTGTCAAGACCGTGGCAGGTACAGTGTCCAATATGTTAAAGAAAAAACCCTATCTAATAAAGAAGGAATACGCAGGGGAGGGCAGTTGGGGGCTATCAGGCTGACAGGAGAGCAGTTAGACATTGATCAGGCTGGCAGGAGAGTGGTTAGGGGGTGATCCAGCTGGCAGGCAGAAGCGGTTAGGGGCAATCAGGCATGCAGTTAGGTGAGTAGTTGGGAGCCAGCAGCCCTGAATTGTGAGAGGGATGTCCACAGGGATCAGGCCTAAACCGGCAGTCGGACATCCCCCAAGGGGTCCCAGATTGGAGAGGGTGCAGGTTGGGCTGAAGGATCCCCCCATGCAAGAATTTCGTGCACCGGGCCTCTAGTGTAATAATAAAAAAAGGTAAAAAAGTGAGAAAAAATTTTTAGTTTCTTAAGTAAAAGATAAAAAATAAAAAAGTGAAGTAGTGAAGGTCATTCGCATCAGTGGATCTTCAATGAACCATGGGAGCTGGTGTAAGACCCCTCTCAACTGTTCTGCCTGGCCCGTCTGTTTCTTGTCAGGTAGTCAGCACAGTGTTGAAGTCTCCATGATCTACCGCTCCTCTGTGTCAGAAGCCACAACCTTGTTTTCAAGCAGGCAGGATCTCTCTGCTCACTTTGTTTCTCTGCCTGCCTTCAGTTGTATTTACCCAAGCATCTATTTCTGACACAGCTTCTGGGTGGCAGTGTTTCTGTATTTGTTTCTGGGACCAAATGACCCCTCAACCCAGTGTTTAGAATCTTCTTTCCCTGCTGCACTTAAGACTGGGTTGGAAGGAGAGACTGTCCTAGAGCTGATTTCCTGCTCATCTCTCGCTATTCTAATCCCCAGTTTCCACAAAAACAACTTTCTCCAGCAGTCTTGGTGAGTGTTTTTAATTGGAAGATCCTATGTACTGGGCTTCGCAAGCAAAAGCAAAGATGTCAAAAAGACAAAGGAACAGTGCTGACTTGTGTCTTTCTCCCCCTGGCACTGCACAGCAGGTATAGAACTTCAGGCTGCCTTTCTGGGCACAGTCTCCCATGGTTGTGGGCTTAGATCTAGAGTCCCTCTCTTCCAGCAGCCTTGGGGACCCCCTTCCACATTCAAGGGCTACCTTCCACATTCAAGGGCTACACTGACCCCAAGGGACTCAGATTTGGTGGAGCGCAGTCTCCCTCTGAGACTCTAGTTCCTGCTGTGCGCATTTCTCCCTCCAGTCTGGATCCCAGATCTCACCTCTCTCCAGGCTATCTCTGACCTTTCCATCCATGGATTGCCTCACCAGCTGTATTTCATTCACCAATTCTGGGTGTATGTTATTCTATTCAGCTGTTCCTTCTATCTGCTCTGTGAGAAGGTGCAGGACCTGTCCACGTATTTGGCTGCCACCTTGTCTCCCCCTGGACAAAGTTTTTAGGCACCTGTGGCCAGGGAGGCTGGAGTCTTGGTGTTCTTGGGTTCGAAGCTGAGGTAGGTGGTCCCTGGATGTTGCAGCTCTAGGGTCCCGGGAGGTATCCGAGATCTCCCTGGTTGAAGGTAAGGCTGGTCTTCTGATCACAGCCACTTTCCCCTTCAAGATGGCGGGGTCTCTGTGGCAGAGCCAGCCCCTCTGGGAGAGATTTCAGTGGCAGTAGAGGCTACTTGGCCAGGGGATCCTGGTCCACCAGTCCCCAACAGTCCTTGCTTTCTTCATATCACCCGAATATGGTACCTTGCGATTGACTACAGAATGACTTGTGATGATCGCCTACAGCTGAGGCTTTGGTGCAGGGAAGGCGATGTGGACTGAAGGTGCCTAAGAAGAGGCTGTTCTAGAAGGCATTGTGGGGAGAAGTGGAAAGGCAGCACTTGGGAGTCCTCAAACTGAAATGGCCATTTTTCCTGAGAGCTCTGGATCTATTTTTGTTCATCAGTTTATGTTGATCATTATATCCAACATATGAGTGAGATTATGTGATATTTATCTTCTCTGCCTGGCTTATTTTGCTTAGCATAATGCTATCCAGTTTCATCCATGCTGTTGCAAATGGTAAAAGTTCCTTCTTTTTATAGCGGTGTAGTATTCCATTGTGTAGATGTACCACAGGTTTTTAATCCACTCATCTGCTGATGGGCACTTGGGCTGTTTCCAAATCTTAGCTATTGTAAATTGTGCTGCTATGAACATAGGGGTGCATATATCCTTTCTGATAGGTGTTTCTGGTTTCATGGGATATAGTCCTAGAAGTGGGATTACTGGGTCAAATGGGAGTTCCATTTTTAACATTTTTCTTTATTGATCCTTATCCCCACATTACTCCCTCCAACCTCCCGCTCATGCCCTCACACCCCTGGTGTCTGTGTCCATTGGTTATGCTTATATGCATGCATACAAGTCCTTTGGTTGATCTGTACCCCTTACCCCTACCCTTCCTTACCTTCCCTCTGAGGTTTGACAGTCTGATCGATGCTTCTCTGTCTCTGGATCTATTTTTGTTCATTAGTTTATATTGTTCATTATATTCCACAAATAAGTGAGATCATGTGATATTTATCTTTCTCTGACAGACTTATTTCACTTAGCATAATGCTCTCTAGGACCATCCATGCTGTTGCAAATGGTAGGAGTTTCTTTCTTTTTACAGCAGCATAGTATTCCATTGTGTAGATGTACCACAGGTTTTTAATCCACTCATCTGCTAAAGAGTACTAGGATGTTTCCAAATCTTAGCTTTGGTAAATTGTGCTGCTATGAACTTAGGGGTGCATATATCCTTTCTGATTGGTGTTTCTAGTTTCTTGGGATATATTCCTAGAAGTGGGATCACAGGGTCAAATGGGAGTTCCATTTTTAGTTTTTTAAAGAAACTCCATACTGTCCTCCACAGTGGCAGTACCAGTTTGCATTCCCACTAGCAGTGCACAAGGGTTCCTTTTTCTCTGCATCCTCGCAAGTATTTGTCATTTGTTGATTTATTGATGATAGCCATTCTGACAGGTGTGAGATAGTATCTCATTGTTATTTTGATTTGCATCTCTCAGATGATTAGTGACTTTGAGCATGTTTTCATATGTCTCTTGGCCTTCTGTTACAATCAATATCTTAAGCTTTAACAATCTTGTTTGAATTAATACCAAATATACTTCAGTTCTATACAAAACTTCTCCTAAACAGTTTCTTCCCTCATCAATTATGTTTTGTTACAAATTATATCCTATCTAATAATAGACAAACATGGTAATTAACCATACCTCCGCTACGCTTCCCATTGGCTAATCAGCAGGATATGCAAATTAACTGCCAACAAAGATGGCGGCCGGCAGCCACACAGCTGAAGTGAGCAGGAGGCTTGCTTGCTCCAGTGATGGAGGAAGCCAAGGTTCCCCGCCTGCCGCGGCCCAGCTCTGAGTTCCGGATGCAACAATGTTGCAATTATAGAAGCTAAACAAACCCAGATACCTGCTTTCAGCTGGCCATGGCCTCAGAGCTGGAGCTGGCTCTCAGCTCCAGTGACAGCTATAGAAGGTAAATAAATCCCAGAATAAAAAAAAGAAAAAAAAGAGGCTTCAGTCGCCTGCCAGCCTGAAAACGGCCCTCAGCCCCTCACCCAGACTGGCCATGCACCCCAGTGGGGACCCCCACCCTGAAGGGGCTGTGGCCAGCCTTCAAACAGCCATCAGCCCCTCACCTAGGCTGGCCAGGCACCCCAGCGGGACCCCCACCCTGATCCGGGACACCCTTCAGGGCAAACCAGCCGGCCCCCATCCATGCACCAGGCCTCTATCCTATATAGTAAAAGGGTAATATGCAAACTGACCCTAACAGCAGAAAGACTGGGAATGACTGGTCACTATGACACAACACTGACCACCAGGGGGCAGATGCTCAATGCAGGAGCTGCCCCCTGGTGGTCAGTGCGCTCCCACAGGGGGGAGCTCTGCTCAGCCACAAGCCAGGCTGATGGCTGCCAGTACAGCGGTGGTGGTGGGAGCCTCTCCTGCCTCTTCAGCAGCGCTAAGGATGTCTCACTGCAGCTTAGTTCTGCTCCCTGCTGGCAAGTGGACATCCCCCGAGGGCTGCCGGGCTGCCAGAGGGATGTCTGATTGCCAGCTTAGACCCAATCCCCAGGGAGTGGGCCTAAGCCAGCAGGTGGTCATCCCCCGAGGGGTCCCAGACAGTGAGAGGGCACAGGTCAGGCTGAGGGACACCCCCCTCCCCCAAGTGCACAAATTTTTGTGCACCATGCCTCTAGTTTTTATATATTGTGTGTGCCCATTAACATAGATTTATAACTATTTTATGCATTTTATCTTTCAATCATATAGAAAAAAATTTCAGTTTTAACTGAAGTAGGATGTCTATCCTACACACAAATCTTGAGTAGCACATTTGTATTCTAAAGAACACTTTGTACATTGAAGGCACTGTTAAGTATCACAGTGTCCCTTGCATAGAATATAGAGTCATCAGATATAACTAAGTTCTTAACATATTTCATATCGATGAATAGCTTGTTTAGACTTTCTAAAAGTACTGCAGTTATGCTCCTGACCTTTTTAATGTTGAGTGCACATAGAAAATTCTAATATTTGCATGACTTGCTGAGATATCTACACTAATAAAAGACAAACATGCATATTGACCGTACCTTCGCTACACCTTAAACCATGCCCACCAGCCAATCAGAGCGACTATATGCAAATTAACCCAACCAAGATGGCGGCTGGCAGCCACGGAGCTGAAGTGAGCAGGAGGCTTGGTTGCTCCAGTGATGGAAGAAGCCAAGCTTCCCAGCCAGCTCTGAGCTCCACTCAGAGCAACAAAGTTTCAATTATAGAAGGAAATAAACCCCAGATACCTGCTTGCTGGAGGGAGCAGAAGGCTTCCCTCCCACCCACCCTGGCTGGCTCTGAGCTCCTCTCAAGGAAACAAAGTTTCAATTATAGAAGGTAAATAAATCCCAGAATTAAAAAAAAAAAAAAAAACAGAAAAAAAGGAGAGGCTGGGAGCTTCCGTTGCCAGGGGGCTTGGCCAGCCTGAAAACAGCCCTAGCCCTTCACCCAGACTGGCCAGGCACCCCAGTGGGGACCCCCCACCATAAAGAGGGTGTGGCCAGCCTGAAAACAGCCATCAGCCCCTCACCCAGGCTGGCCAAACCTCCATGGGGTGAGGGTCCCCACTGGGGGGGGGCTTGACCAGCCTGAAAACAGCCATCAGCTGGCCAGGCACCCCAGTGGGGACCCCAACCCTGAAGGAGGTGTGACCAGCTGCAAACAGCCATCAGCCCCTCACCCAGGCTGGCCAGGCACCCCAGCAGGAACCCCCACCCTGATCCTGGACACCCTTCAGGGCAAACCAGCCAGCCCCCATCCATGCACCAGGCCTCTATCCTATATAGTAAAAGGGTAATATGCAAACTGACCCTAACAGCAGAAAGACTGGGAATGACTGGTCACTATGACACAACACTGACCACCAGGGGGAAGACGCTCAATGCAGGAGCTGCCCCCTGGTGGTCAGTGCGCTCCCACAGGGGGAGTTCTGCTCAGCCACAAGCCAGGCTGCCAGCTGCCAGTACAGCGGTGGTGGTGGGAGACTCTCCCGCCTCCTCAGCAGCACTAAGGATGTCCGACTGAAGTTTAGGCCTGCTCTCCGCTGGCAAGTGGACATGCCCGAGGGCTCCTGGGCTGCCATAGTGATGTCTGACTGCCAGCTTAGGCCCAATTCCCCAGGAAGCGGGCCTAAACCAGCAGGTGGTCATCCCCCATGGGGTTCCAGACTATGAGAGGGCACAGGCCAGGCTGAGGGACCCCCCAAGTGCACAAATTTTTGTGCACTGGGTCTCTAGTATAAGTATATCAACTCACAGCTCGAGTGCACTGAGTTTAGGGGCTCATGTCATCCCAAGCTACAACTTATCTTCTCAAAGGGTGAGGGAATCAATATCTGGTCTTATTTATTACCTGTTCTTGGCACATCAATTGAGAAGTTATGCTTTATAGCACCATTGATGTACTGCAAACACATTTTGAAGAAATACTATCCATGTCTTTCAGTTCTCTGTCTTGTTCTTCATTTTTTACCCCTAAATCAGCCTAATATCCTATGGGAATGAATACCCAGAAGTGAGGATCAGAGGGTGTTAAGGAAAGGTCAACAACATCATTGTTGAGCTGATTGCAAGCAAAGAACTTGGGTCTCTCTGATTTATTGTCCTACTGGTACATGTCATACACCACATGACTTTGCTTATTGTCATCTCACTTCTAATTATCTATGTGGCTTGACAATATGATGCACTGTCATCAAGGCTAGTGCTTGACATAAATACAATTAGAAACCCAAGTAGCAGGAGGCTCTGTTTACACTAACCAGCTGTTCATCAGGGTTACCTTTCTCCACTGAGGGAATGCAAGCACCTAACACATTAGCTTCCTGTTTTACCATGTAAGTGCACCAGTTTTTGCAGATGTCTGAATTTTCTTTCTCCCTATTTCCCTTTGTGTCTTTAAAAAATTGATCCTTGTTCTTCTTCAAAATCCCAGCTCAAAGATTCCCAACAACCACACCATTCACACCTGGTTTAAAGGAAATGGAAATTAAAATGCTTTCAAAAGAAATAAAGAGATGGTATGATACTTAAGACCTTTTGCCTAGACTAGTATTGGTGTAAGGTATTTTAAAAAATATAAACAGCTTGAATTCTAAACTTAACCAGATGGAAATGTGCCTGCTGAGAGTTGGACCTAATTCAGAAAAAAAATTTTAGCCAATAGATGAGCCAGTTTAGACCAGCACCTGCCAAAAAATGGTCAATCAAGTTGTCCCAAGTGTGAGTCTCCCATAGCAGATGTCATTGCCTCTCAGAAGGCTCTTAATGCATTGCAGACCAGTAGTTTTATTGCTAGCTTTACCCAGTGGCCAGATGAGTTTCTATTGAATGAGTACAAAAAACGTTTTACATAAATGTTAAAGGAACCCTTTAAAATTAAATACCCATTGCATTTGAAGTCATTTATTACATGTTCTTATAAGCTAATATCTTTTTAAAGTATGATACTTTGGCCCTAGTTGGTTTGGCTCAATGGATGAGCGTTGGCCTGCGGAATTAAGGGTCCCAGGTTCGATTCCTGTCAAGGGCACATGCCCAGGTTGCAGGCTTGATCTCCAGTAGGGGATGTGCAGGAGGCAGCCAATCAATGATTCCCTCTCATCATTGATGTTTCTCTCTCTCCCTTCCTCTTCCTTCCTCTCTGAAAAAAAACACACACACATAAAAAAACACTAATATGAAGCAAGAATTCTCGTGACCCATCCTCAATGTGTTAAGTATTATTCTTTAGCATGTTGGTGGGTTTTATACATGCACACATAGACATAAATAAAACTGTGGCCTCTAACCACCCTATCACTCTGTCAGCAAAGAGCATAAGTCTCATCTCATCTAAAAGCATAGGGCTTTTAAATGGACACAGATTTTGTAAATCAAACAAAAGCTATGGACATGCACAATTAATTCCAAGCAACTATCTTTACTTTTCTCATTTTCTCATGGTTATTGTAAAAACAGCACAAATCTGAGATCTAATTGTTCACATTCTCATAACCTAATAAAAGTCAATATTTTTATTTGTCCATGTTTCCTTCTATTGCTTGCCATTTTGCTTGTTCAATTTTCAGTTATTTTAATATGTATCAGAAATGTAATTTTGCCCTCCTAAAAGTGGGCACACACTGGAAAGTCTCTGCCTTCCCGACCCTGGACAATTATAGGGATATCCAAAATGCAGTGATGACCTTTATAGTACTCAATGGTTCAAAAAGCTTTTTCATATGCATTGCCTCATTACATTCTTATGACAAGCTTATAAGGATGGCAGGACTCTAGGAAACTAACAAAAAGTAGAGGTTCTCTTGTCATTTTTTTTCTCTTGGCCAAACCAAAATACAAGCCCTTCCTGGGCAGAAGGTCAGTGTAAAGAGCTTCAGAAGCACAGAGAAGCTTGGATCACATCTAAGTGAGCTGAATGGAATTTAAAAAGGTGAAGGAATTAGCCAAAGAATATATGTGCATAACCCATATGCACAGACAACAGTGTGGTGATGGACAGAAGGAAGGGGGGCTGGGTGGAGGTGGGCAAAGGGAAGGAAAAAGGGGACATCTGTAGCAGTGTCAATAAAAGTAAAGTTAAAAATTAAAAAAAATAAATGGAGTATTGCAGGATGGGTAACATTTGGACCTGTAGATATGCCAAGGGAGGGAATAAAAGGTAACGGTCAAAGCAATAAGCTAGGAAAACTAACTCAGTGAGCACCAAAGTCCTACTGAAGCAAGTCTTGCCCCAGAAGGGTGTCTCCAGCAAAGAAGTTCTCCCACTGCAGACACAGCTGATTCTCACAGCCAATTGGCCTGGAGGTAATTTCCTCCCAGTGATACCTACAACAATCAAGGCTTAACTACAAGACTTTGCACAAAACCAAAAAGGGGTGCACCAAGAGTGTCCACCTCAGGTAATTGGGGAGGCTGAGCCACTGGGCCCTGAAAGGGCGAGGGCTATGCCCTCCATCTTGCCTGTATCCTCCATGTTGGGGCCACGTGCGGCCTTCTTCCCGGAAGCCCAGGCCTCTGCTGGCCACGCCTGGGATTTTAAACTAACCAATGACAATCAAGGGAAGTGCGCGCCATAGATATGACCACATCCTGTGTAACAAGACCCGGCTTGCGCCTGGCCAATCGGCAGAGCACAGTCCTTTCTCCTCCCCTTACTCCAACCCCCCCTATATAACTGGTCTCTAGGCGGGGTTCTCTCTCTTCGCCACTTGGCTTGTCGTTGTGTCGGTGAGTCTGGTGGACGGGGAGCCGAGCTAGCTTGAAATACAGATTCTTATGCTTTTGCATCGGATTGGCTCCCTGATGTGGTTTCTTGGGAATCTTGAAATCTGGGCATAACATTTGGGGGCTCGCCTGGGATTCCCAGGACCATGTAGGGATCCTCAATCTGTAGAATCTGCGTAGCCGCGGCAAGTGTCTGTGTGTTGTGTATTCTGTCCTGTGTGAGCTCACTTCTGGGATTGGTGCCTGAGGGGTCCAGGCGGACGCACCGTGTACGACCACAGGCGGGGGAGAGTTAGAAGACGTTCTGCTCCCCACGAGGAATGTGTATTCTCCTCACGGATATGAGAGATGTGTATTCCTCTCATGAGAGATGTGTATTCCTCTCGCGGATTTGAGACAGGTTTGGCTTAATTCCATTGTCTAGTTGCTTCCATGGAGTTGAAAGGCTGTTCTTTGGGCCCTGTTTGTCTGTGCCTGTTTCTCTGTTTTCTGTGGACTTACTGGACGGATGTTATGGGACGGACTCAGACTGCTCCTTTGGGTATTGTGATTGATCAGTTCAAGGAGATTGCGGGAGGCTTTAGAGCTCCCTCAGGAATTGGGAAGTTGTTAGGAATTGAATGGATTGTTTAAACTCTGAATGAATGTCTGGTGAAAGTATGTGAGTGTAAAGGCAGGGGAGGGGTCCCCGCCCGCCCGAGCGCCTACCAGGCAGGGAAGGTGAGCAGGGATCACTGTGCCTGGGGCTGCAGGAGCCGCTTGCTCTGCAGTCGGGGGCAGGTGTGCAGGAGCGCAGCGCTCGGCAAGCGCAGCCCTCGCCCGGGAGCCCGTCTGCGCCGCGGGCCCAGGCAGCGGCGGCGGGGGGCCGGCGTTGGCCCCGGACTTGTGGAGAGTGAGTGGAGCCCGGTGGAGCGCGGGGGGCGGGGCCGGCGCGTCGCTCACGGGAGGCGGGAGCGGCGAGGCCCCTGGCGGCGTCGGGTCCGGGGGGAGGTCGCCCCAGCTAGATCATAGAAGTTAAATGTAAAAGTTTTAAAATGCATCCGGGATTTCTGTGCATGTGTAAAGGGGAAAGGCCAGTTTAAAAACGAGTGCGCATAGTTTTGAGCTGAACCTGACCTTTTGCTGTGTACAGAATAAAAACCTGAGACTGTTTTGGCCTTAAAAAGTGGCGGAGAAAATTTCCCGCCCTGAGGCAAGTACCACCAGGAAGTTGATAGTCAAATTTACATGTGAATAGCTATGGGGTTTACTACTTGATTTTCCCAGCAGAAAAATTGTGACCATTTTGAAATTTAGCAGCTATGCCAGGCTTATTGGCTGGAAACTTAAAACTTTTAAGTTCAAATCATCTATGAAGCAGGAAGTGTACTTACCTCTCGAATTTATTTTTAAGCTAATCTCTTTAAAAGGGACTGGTACAATTATTTCAGGTAGAAACTGGTTTCACACTGATCTTAAAAGGCTCCAGTTCAGTGTTCTGGAGACCCAGGGTTTGTTTATTTGTGATAAATACCATTTCTATCTAAATAAGACATAGGTCAAGAATCCTGTCCTGGGATGTGGGAAAGGCCCCCACATCTGTTCCTGTCAGGCCCCCATCAGGGGACTTGGATGATGTTCCTGTTATCAGCTCAAGAGCCCAAGACTGTAAAAATACTTGTTCACTGAAAAGGTGTAAGTGTAAATGTTTATTTGATGTTTGTAAGCATCTCTGTTTGTTTGCTGGGATTTGCTATGTGATATTCTGTGCTGGGTTGGGATTTTGGAATTCTGGAGTAAACTTAAAAGGTATTTGTACATTTAAGGATGGGGCTCACAGTTCCTCAAGGCAAAGATTTAATGGGCCCTTCCCCCTGCCTGTAAACTGGCGGGGACTGGGTAGCTCTCCTATCATGTTTGGCAGGCCCCACCCCCTATCATTCCTGACTTTCTTGCTGCAAGAATTGTCTCTTTTCTTGAGAGGGCTCCAGAGGGCGCACGAGGACATTTGGCTGCACCTCGGCGCCACCCAGGCAAAAGGCACCACCTGGAGCCTGGATGGAAAGGTCCCTACACCCTACTCCGTGGTGCTGACGACCCCCACCGCTCTCAAAATAGATAGACGGCGTCGCGACCTGGGTCCATCACACCCACGTCCGGTCAGCGGACCCATCCACGGTCCAAAAAGACTTCATCACCAAATGGAGCGTCGATCGAGATCAACGCAACCTGCTCAAACTCAAGCTACGGTGTGCTCCACCTGCCTGATGCTGGTAACATGACTTGCGATCACTCCTGTCGCCAGGAGCCCCCACAATAGACTTAGATGATGCCTGCATCTTCATGGACATGGCTCCAAAGAGACAAGGACAATTTATAGGAAGGCCAAGAATAGACTTTAGTAGAATTTGGCTGCCTAAAGCGGCCATGATGCCAATATCATGTTTCATTGTATTGATATGTTATATTGACCTTTAATTCTCTTGCAGGTGTGAATGTGTGTTGGCTGTCCTGGAAGGGAACTATGTGGGGTGACCCCTAAAAGTAAAGGATGGCTAGCTGCCAAGAGGGCAGGTGCCCAAATGGGCAGGAAAGGGTGCCCATCAGGTTTTGGTCTCTGTTGAAAGACAGCTAACAGTTGGCAGCCTGTAATACTGTCTTGCAGGCCTTTGTGACCATGCCCATGTCAGGGGTAGTAAGCTGGAAAAGGCCTGTTTAGAATAGAAGGTCTGAGGCATGGTTATGCATAGAAAGAAAATTTAATGCCAACAATTATTGTTTTATTAAAAGGAATTGGCAAGAAAAGTCAGAAAATCTTAGAGTAGATCAGTATGTCTTTCTTCTTATGTAATTCCTCCGAAATTTGGCAATGCTAACATGGCAATACATTTCTTTGCATAGATTCAATAAGACCGGTTCCTAATAGTGGTTTTATTAATGGAAAACTTTGACTGGAGTATCATGTTTTAAAGAGCCCTGTCTGAGCTCTAAAGACTTGAAGCCAGTAAAAATGCCACGAAGAAAGCCTGGTATCCTGCTTGGAAGCCCTGAAGATGGCTGGCGCTGGAGCGTCAGGCCCATGCCCTACCATCACTGGCGGTTGGTAAGAGTAGAAGGGGAGCAGTAAAGATGCCTTTGTGTCCCTGCGGAACCTCCACACACTCTGGGCCGCAACAAGTAGGAGGGCTACTGAGATGGGCTTAAAGCCTGGAGCGTGGGCTCAGGTGGAGTTGCTACAGGTGAGGGATTCACCTAACTCAGCAGATACTGCAGGCGGGCCTGATGGCAGCTGGGTGGCATGGCTTCCTGACCCTACGGGGCATATTAAGATTCAACCATGAGATTCCAGCAAAGGTAGTCAGTTACCATTCTTGTTGTGTTTATGCAAACATCAGGACAGTAGATAAATTAATCTTAATTTGGCTTTTTGATAGCCATGGAGGAATTTTAAGAAGAAAAATCCTATTTCAATAGAAGTTGTTAAAGCTAAAATGGTTTCTTTCCCTTCCACCAGACCATTTGTTAAGATATGCCCAGTTTGGGCCTCTAGCAATGGTGAAATAGAAATGCAGTCCGTCTCATGATTGAGCCGGAAGTTCCAAGACAAAGGGGGGAATGAAAGGGCGAGGGCTATGCCCTCCATCTTGCCTGTATCCTCCATGTTGGGGCCACGTGCGGCCTTCTTCCCGGAAGCCCAGGCCTCTGCTGGCCACGCCTGGGATTTTAAACTAACCAATGACAATCAAGGGAAGTGCGCGCCATAGATATGACCACATCCTGTGTAACAAGACCCGGCTTGCGCCTGGCCAATCGGCAGAGCACAGTCCTTTCTCCTCCCCTTACTCCAACCCTCCCTATATAACCGGTCTCTAGGCGGGGTTCTCTCTCTTCGCCACTTGGCTTGTCGCTGTGTCGGTGAGTCTGGTGGACGGGGAGCCCAGCTAGCTTGAAATACAGATTCTTATGCTTTTGCATCGGATTGGCTCCCTGATGTGGTTTCTTGGGAATCTTGAAATCTGGGCATAACAGGCCCTATAGGACACCTAACACAGAAAGCCACTCTATCAACACAGGGAAGCATAAAAAATGTGGAGACAAAGAAACAGGTCACAAATGACAGAAATGGAGGAAAGTAAACTACTGGATATAGAGTTCAAAACCACACTTATAAGGTTTTTCAAGAATTTTCTAGAAACCGCCGATAAATTTAGTGAGACCCACAAGAAATCTAGTGAGACCCTCGAGGTTATGAAAAAGGACCAACTAGAAATTAAGCATACACTGACTGAAATAAAGAATATCATACAGAGTTCCAACAGCAGACTAGAGGATTGCAAGGATCAAGTCAAAGATTTGAAATACGAAGAAGCAAAAAACACCCAACTGGAAAAAGAAAAAGAAAAAAGAATCCAAAAATATGAAGATAGTGTAAGGAGCCTCTGGGACAACTTCAAGCGTACCAACATCTGAATTATAGGGGTGCCAGAAGAAGAGAGAGAGCAAGATATTGAAAACCTATTTGAAGAAATAATGACAGAAAACTTCCCCTACCTGGTGAAAGAAATAGACTTACAAGTCCAGGAAGCACAGAGAACCCCAAACAAAAGGAATCCAAAGAGGACCACACCAAGACACATCATAATTAAAATGCCAAGAGCAAAAGACAAAGAGAGAATCTTAAAAGCAGCAAGAGAAAAACAGTCAGTTATCTACAAGGGAGTACCCATATGACTGTCAGCTGATTTCTCAACAGAAACTATGCAGGCCAGAAGGGAGTGGCAAGAAATATTCAAAGTGATGAATGCCAAGAACCTACAACCAAGATTACTTTATCCAGCAAAGCTATCATTCAGAATTGAAGGTCAGATAAAGAGCTTCACAGATAAGAAAAAGCTAAAGGAGTTCATCACCACCAAACCAGTATTATATGAAATGCTGAAAGGTATCCTTTAAGAAGAGGAAGAAGAAGAAAAAGGTAAAGATACAAATTATGAACAACAAATACACATCTATCAACAAGTGAATCTAAAAATCAAGTGAATAAATAATCTGATGAACAGAATAAACTGGTGAACATAATAGAATCAGGGGCATAGAAAGGGAGTGGACTGACTATTCTCGGGGGGGGGGAAAGGGGTGTGGGGGGTGCGGGAAGAGACTGGACAAAAATTGTACACCTATGGATGAGGACAGTGGTGGTGGGGGTAAGGGCAGAGGGTGGGGTGGGAACTGGGTGGAGGGGAACTATGGGGGGGAAAAAAGAGGAACAACTGTAATAATCTGAACAATAAAGATTTGATTAAAAAAACAAAACAAAAAGAACCTAAAAATGGAACTCCCATTTGACCCAGTGATCCCACTTCTAGAAATATATCCCAAGAAACTAGAAACACCATTTAGAAAGGATATATGCACCCCTATGTTCATAGCAGCACAATTCACCATAGCTAATATTTGGAAACAGCCTAAGTGTCCATCAGCAGATGAGTGGATTAAAAAACTGTTGTACATCTACACAATGGAATACTATTTTGCCATAAAAAGAAGGAGTTCTTACCATTTGCAGCAGCATGTATGGAACTGGAGGGCATTATGATAAGCGAAATAAGCCTGTCAGAGAAAGATAAATATCATATGATCTCACTCATTTATGGAATATAATGAGCAACATAAACTGATGAACAAGAACAGATCCAGAGACAGAGAAGCATCGACCAGACCATCAAACTTCAGAGGGAAGGTAGGGGAGGGTGGGGGTAAGGGGGAAAGATCAACCAAAGGACTTGTATGCATGCATATAAGCCTAACCAATGGACACAGACAACAGGGGTCATGAGTGGGGGTTTGTGGGGGGGGGTAATGTGGGGATAAGGACACATATGCAATACCTTAATCAATAAAGAAATTATAAAATATATTGGTACATTTACACAATGGAATAATATGCTGCTGTAAAAAATAAGGAAGTCTTACCATTTGCAACAGCTTGGATGAACCTGGAAAGCATTATGTTAACCTAATAAGCCAGTCAGAAAAAGATAAATACCACATGATCTCACTCATTTGTAGAATGTAGTGAACAACATAAACTGATGACAAAAGTGGATCTGGAGACAGAGAATCATGGAACTGACTGTCAAACCTCAGAGGGAAGGCAGGGGATGGGGAGAGGGTTATTAGATCAGCCATAGGACTTGTATGCATGTATTTAAGCATTCCCAATGGACACAGACACTAGGAGGGTGAGGACATGTGCTGGAGGGTAGAAGTGGCCGGGGAGAGGTCAATGGGGGAAAGAGGAGACATATGTGATACCTTCATCAGTAAAGAATTAAAAAAATATTTTATCTAGATGAGTGAATTGCAAATGTTTAGCTGAGTACCTTCAAGCTTCATTAGGTTAATCACAACCCCACTATGATAAAGAATACTATTAATTTGAGAAATCCCCATAATTTTAGATGTGCTGGTCTAGAGAAGACCTGCTTGCTCTCACAAACAACCCCCATGAATACAATTGTGTAGATTATAAAACACTACCACATTGGATCTTCACACCCACTCTGTGAGATTAATATTACTATCCCCATTTTTTATAGACAAGAAAATGAAGGCATAGAGAGGGTACTGACTCTCCTAAGGTCACACAGTTCTTTACTGGTACTCAAACACTGGTCTATAATATTGTACTTGACATTACCATCACAGCTTTCCATGTTCATTACATTAATCAGAGATCTAGCAACCTGGTAGTTTGCCCAATTTAATTCAAAGAGGCAGACAAATATGCCAGAGAAATAACAGCCCAGTTGGCTGTCTATGGAAATACCCATAACAATATGTAACAAAAGAGTTTGGTGGGAAAGCAGTTGAAACCATTACAAAAAAAGAGATCTTTTCGCTATGTGAGTACCTTCCCTATTTGCTTGGGAAACTGAAGATGGACTTAAGCTCTGTTTTCTCTGAGAGTAAGTAGATCCAAGATTCTGGATCTTCAGTTAAGATACATGGATTAATGTTTTTAAATTAAGAAAAAATCTTCCCTATGTCAAGATAGCATGTTTTATATATTAGGATAAACTGACCACACTTTGTACTAATCTACTTGCACTTAGCACATTGTGCCTTGTATTGAAGTTTTTTTTGTTTGTTTGTTTGTTTTTTTGTTATCTCACCCACTGAACTGTAAGCTCCTTGAAAGCAAAGAGGGCATCTTTCTATATTACCTATGGTAGGAATTTAACTTAGATTTTGTCTATTTTAGACACTAGATAAATAGCTACTTGTTCAGTGAATCAGTCAGCTCTTTTTTTGGTTAAAACTCAAGCCAATGAATGATTCTCATCCTGTTCTCTATTTTTGTGAAGTGAAATGAGAATGCTACCTTGTCACCTCCCACTGTGAAAAATCATACAGTGAAATTAAGTTTGTAAGTCTAAGTGAACAGCTAAAATCTCTAACAATCTTCCCTTGCTGACACTAGTGAGCTTTAAAAGTCCCTGCCCTTTTTATTTCTTTCTTTATGTAAGAACAATAAAGCAAAGTTTTATGGAAAGGTAAAAAACAATGAAGATGTTTTTAATTGAAAATGCTCTGTATAGTGAAAAACTCAAGCAGCTCCAGATGCTAATGTGCATTTGTGGGCTTCACCCTAATAATAAAAACCATTATTAATCATTTATTATTAGAAGAAAGTTATCTCACCTAATCCTTATTACAACTCATTTACATCTGCTGAAACAGAGCTTCCATTCATTTAAAGAGCTTGCCTAAGGTCACAAGGGATCTGAACCTCCAAGACTGATTGATATCAGAGCCAGTGAACCTGACTAGCTATATTATATCCCTTTCAAAGCCTTGCTTGAGGTTTTCTACACCTGAAGGAAAGCTATCATGTGGGAAAATTGGCCCTAAAAATAATGAGACAATGGTCTTTAAATAAATATATATTCTGATTGTATCAAAAGAGATTATAACTAAATTATAAGCAGTTCAAAAAAGATTAATTACATAAAAAGATACCAGTAGTTTGTTATTTTCTGAGGATATTTACTAGAGATAGGTAGTTTCTGATCTTATGCTCATTTTCACAATGCACAGTACTATTGGTGCTTTTTTATTTTTATTGAGAATTGTTATTTATACTTTTATCAGAAAATGACCAACACCCCCTTTTAACTGTTATTTTGAAGGAGTTCTTGCATTCTTGAGTGTGTGCTTTCAAATTTATCATTTAGACCCATTTATTCTATTATGGAAGTCCACCTCTGGTTTTATAATGAGAGGCATTGAAAATATGATTTGATTAGCAAATGTGCTTTGTGGTAAGGAAGGTTTTATTTAAAGTAAATACATTAAAACCACAGGTTAGGAAGATTTGATTTCATAGAACCATAAAATATTGCCCTTAGAAAGGAAATTAGAGCTCATTGACATCTACCCTTTCTCTGGCTCATGAATCAGATTATTAACTGCAACATCGCTGACATTTTTCTAGGAAACGTGCTTTCTTGTTTGTTATAGCCTCAATGCAGGTTCTTTAACTCAGCAGTTGATATAGGCTTTATTTTAGAAGGTACACACCAATACCCTTTAAAGCAATTACTCATTTTTTGGAACTCTTTTTAGATTAATTTTGCACCTACATAAGAAAAGTAAATAATGATTTTTTTATTTGCCAAAGCTAATTGAAATTGATAATTGTGAGGTCATTGGGATTCAAGTCATTTTCTATTCAGCATGAAGACTGGTGAGTTTATTTTTGTAGACTGTATTTTAAAGTACAGTTCAGGTGTTTTATTTTAACAGAAACAACCAACTTATTCTGGAAATTTTTCTAAAGATAGAACATATAATTATTTTAATAAGACATAAATATGAACTTTCAAATTGTTTACTTAATGTTAAGTGTGTGTGAGTTTGTGTGTGTAGTTAACCATAATTTTAAATAAAAATCAATTCTCTTTTCATCCAAACAACTGAAAGTATTTTATGTAAAGAACTCAGTTTTTATCTTTAACTGCCTATTTGTTTGTGCACAAGAAAGACAGATTTTTAAAATATTTCTCAAAGTTCTACTAAAAATGATTTTATCTAATGGGAGAAAATAATCATTCTTTATCAGTATAAGAAGCTTTCTGATATTAAAACCTAGATTCATCACTGTGAACATCTGAATCCAAATGTTTATGAAATTTCTATCCATTTGTCAGTGTAACTTTGCTGAAAGCCTCAAATAACAAGACTATATTGTTGAAGGATTGATCAATGACAAATATATTCCAAATGTCTGGTTTGTACAAAGTGCTGTGCTAAGGCTGGGGATGTAAAATTGATTCCAACCTAGACCCAGTCCCTACCACTGAGTTTAGTGGTATAGCCAGAGATTATAAAAAGCAATTGTAATGCAATGCTCTATAATATATGATTGTACACAATGTAGAGAACAAATTGACTACCTCTGCCTTGGGATATCAAGGAAGTCTTTACAAAAGAAATGACTTGTAAAATAGATTGACAGATAAATAGGAGTTCACTAGGTAGAGAAAGTGGGAAGGGCATTCCAAGTAGAGAAAATAAGAAATTACAAAGGCATGGGGTATGAATGAGCATGGCATATTAGAAAAAAATTTTAATTTTCAATTACATTTGATATGATTTAATATTCACTTCAGGTATACAGTAGAGTGCTTAGACAATCATAACATTATTGACTATATTTTTATGCTGTACTGTACAGTTCCATGATTATTTGTAACTACCAATTTATACTTCTTTTTAAATTTATCTTTATTTTATCCCTTCAATTATTTTTATTGCGTTAAAATATACGTAACAAATATTACCATCTTAACTATTTAAAAAAAATCTTTATTGTTGAAAGTATTACATAGGTCCTCCCCCCCCCCCCATTAACCTCTTCCAGCTCGCACCTGTCCCCCATCCCAGGCCCTCACCAACCCCATTGTCTTGTGTCCACATGTTATGCATATATGCATACAAGTCCATTGCTTGATCTCTTCCTGCTTACCCTCCCCTGCCTTCCCTCTGAGGTTTAACAGCCTGTTCATGCTTCTATGTCTCTGGGTCTATTTTTGATCATCAGTTTATTTGGTTCATTATATTCCACATATGAGTGAGATCATGTGGTACTTATTTTTCTCTGACTGGCTTATTTCGCTCAGCATAATGCTCTCCAGGTCCATCCATGCTGTTGCAAATGGTAAAAATTCTTTCTTTTTTATTGCCCCATATTATTCCATTGTGTAAATGTACCACAGTTGTTTTATCCACTCATCTGCTGATGGGCATTTAAGCTGTTTCCAAGTCTTAGCTATTGTAAATTGAACTGCTATGAACATAGGGGTGTATATATCCTTTCTGATTGTTGTTTTGGGTTTCTTAGGATATATTTCTAGAAGTGGTATCACTGGGTAAAATGGCTGTTACATTTTTTAATTTTTTGAGGAAACTCCATGGTGTTTTCCACAGTGGCTATACCAGTCTGCATTTCCACCAGGAGTGTAATAGGGTTCCCTTTTCTTCACATGCTAACCAACACTTGTCATTTGTTGATTTGTTGATGATAGCCATTTTGACAGGTGTGAGGTGGTACTTCATTGTCATTTTAATTTGCTTCTCTCTGATGATCAGTGACTTTGAGCATTTTTCCATGTCTCTTGGCTATCTGTATATCCCCTTGGAAAAAGGCTATTTAGGTCATTTGCCCATTTTTTAATTGGATTGTCTTCCTTCTGTTAAGCTGTATAAGTTCCTTATATATTTTGGATATTAACCCTTTATCAGATGTATCACTAGCAAATATGTTCTCCCATACAGTGGGCTCCCTTTTCATTTTGTTGGTGGTTTCTTTTGCTGTGTGGTTTATTTTGATGTAGTCCCATTTGTTTATTTTTTTCCTTAATTTTCTTTGCCCCAGGAGATGTATCCGTAAACATATTGATATGAGAGATGTCTGAGATTTTGCTGCCTATGGTTTCTTCTAGGATTTTTATGGTTTCATGACTTACATTTATGTCTTTTATCCATTTTGAGTTTATTCTTCTCTATGGTGTAATTTGGTGGTCTAGTTTCATGTATCTGTCCAATTTTCCCAACACCTTTTATTGAAGGGACTGTCTTGACTCCATTATATGTTCTTGTCTCCTTTGTCAAATATTAACTGAGCATAATGGCTTGGGTTGATTTCTGGGGTCTCTGCTCTATTCCATTGATCTACATGCCTGTTCTTGTGCCAGTACCAGGCTGTTTCGATTATGGTGGCTTTGTAGTATAACTTAAAATCTGGTATTGTGATTCCTCCAACTTTGTTCTTCTTTCTCAAGATTGCTGCTGCTATTCGTGGTCTTTTTTGGTTCCATATAAATTTTTGGAGTATTTGTTCTAGATCTGTGAAATATGCTATTGGTATTTTAATAGGGATTGCATTGAATATGGGTAGCATGGACATTTTAATAATGTTGATTCTTCCAATCCATTAACATGGTATATGCTTCCATTTGTTTGTATCTTCCTCTATTTCTTTTTTCAATGTCCTATAACTTTCCAAGTACAGGTCTTTTACCTCCTTGGTTAAGTTTATTCCTAGATATCTTTTTTGTTTGTTTGTTTCAATGGTAAACGGGATTGCTTTTTTAGTTTCTCATTCTGAGAGTTCATTATCTATAATAATAAAAGTATAATATGCTAATTAGACCAGCCGTCCTTCTGAACAACCTTCTGGACAAAGCCAGGGCTGCGAGGGAAGCCCATGTCCTGGGTGCCAGAGGGAAGCTGGTGCTGGCAGCTGGGGGAAAGAAGGCCTACTCTTGCATGAATTTCATGCATCGGGCCTCTAGTTGGTATATAAAGAGGCCATCTATTTCTGGATGTTGATATTGCATTATGCTCCCTTACTGAATTAATTTAAGTCTAGTAGTTCCCTAGTGGAGTCTTCAGGGTATTCTATATACAATATAATGTCATCTGGGAATAATGACAGTTTTAGTTATTCCTTTACCATTTGGATGCCTTTTATCTTGGCTTCTTGTCTAATTGCTGTGGCTAGGACTTCTAGTACTATGTTGAATAAGAGTGGTGAAAGTGGACATCCTTGTCTTGTTCCTGTTATTTTCTTTTTTAGGGAAAACAGGTTTTTATTTAGGTAGCAATATTATTCTTTCTTTAATAATGGTTTAGACACTCTGAGATTTGAATCTCAAACCATTCCTTAGTAACATTTATAAGAGCTCACAGATTTTAACAACCAAGGAAACAAAAAGTCTCCAAGGAGTAGTTGTCCTCACCCACTAACACCAGGTTGTCATAGATCTCCAGCATCATCTTTTTGTAAAGGACCCTTTGGGCAAGGTCCATTCCACCTCTGTGAAGTCCATGGCCACATCCTTGAATGTAACAGGTTCCTACTTCAAAAATTCTTCTTCAATCACACCAGTGCACACTAAAATTTCCCCTCTCCTCTAGTACAGATAAGATTGACTGCACTCCTCAAACTGGGAATTGGTCAGCTCTTCTTCCTCCTGGGCAAGGTTGGAATGTTAAGGTTGTGGAACTGCTGTGCACATGCATGTGGGCCCAGACTGCTACCCAATCACACTCTTGTTCCTGTTATTAAGGGAAACACTTTTAGTTTTTGCCTATTGAGTATTATGTTGGCTATAGGTTTGTCATATATGACCTTTATTATCTTGAGGTATGATCCCTCCATTCCCACTTTACTAAGAGTTTTTATTTTAAAAGGGTGCTGGATTTTGTCAAATGCTTATTCTGCATCTATTGATATGATCATGTGGTTTTTATCTTTCAATTTGTTTATGTGATGTCTCACATTCATTGATTTGTGAATACTGTACCAGCCTTGCATCCCCAGAATAAAACCCACTTGATCATGGTGTATGATCTTTTTAATATAAAGCTGGATCTGATTTGCTAATATTTTGTTGAGGATTTTAGCACCTGTGTTCATCAGGGATATTGGCCTGTAATTTTCCTTCTTTGTAGTATTTTTATCTGGTTTTGGAATTAAGATAATGCTGGCTTCATAAAAAGGGCTTGGAAGCATTCCTTCCTCTCGAATTTTTGGAATAGTTTGAGGACAGGTGTTAGTTCTTTGAAATTTTGATAATATTCACCTGTAAATAAATCCTATCCAGAACTTTCATTTGCTGGAAATTTTTAAATTACTGATTCAATTTTATCCATTGTTATTGGCCTACTCAGGTTTTCTGATTAATCCTGATTGAGTTTTGGAAGATTGTATGTTTCTAGGAATTTGTCCATTTCACTCACACTGCCCAGTTTGTGGGCATGTAATTGTTCATAGTATTTCCTTACAATCTTTTGTATTTCTGTGGTGTCAGTGGTTCTTTCTCTGCTTTCATTTCTAATTTTATTTATTTGGGTCCTCTCTCTTTGTTTCTTGATGAGTCTGGCTAACGGTTCATCAATTTTGTTTATCCTTTCAAAGAACCAACTCTTGGTTTCATTGATTTTTTTTGTATTTTTTTTAGTCTCTATGTCATTTATTTCTGCTCTAATCTTTATTATTTCCTTCCTTCTACTTACTCTGGGCAGCCGTGGTTCTTGTCCCAGCATCAAGAAGGGTTCAGAAATCTGGAGAAGGCTCTACGTAGATTAAATAGGAGTCCAGAGACGAAGCATAATTTCGAAAGGCATTGGGGGCCAGAGGAGCCTAGCTGAAGGAGCTAAGATCTAAGCCAGGGGTGGGCAAACTTTTTGACTCGAGGGCCACAATGGGTTCTTAAACTGGACCGGAGGGCCGGAACAAAAGCATGGATGGAGTGTTTGTGTGAACTAATATAAATTCAAAGTAAACATCATTACATAAAAGGGTACGGTCTTTTTTTGTTTGTTTGTTTTTTGTTTTTTGTTTTTTGTTTTTTTGTTTTATTCATTTCAAAAGGGCAGGATCCGGCCCGCGGGCCGTAGTTTGCCCACGGCTGTATCTAAGGTCTCAGGTCTTAAGGTCTTAAGGTCTCCTCGTCCCAGGACCTCATGCTTTTTATTAACACAATTTTTCCTGAGGCAAGGCAGAGATATACACTTCAAAGGGTCAGGGTTTCATACAGAGTCCATTGTCAGAATGGGGAGAATTAGCCTACAGCTATTCAGGTGTTTGGCCAGTAGGAGGCAACAACATGTAGATTAAGATACCTTTTAGCTGTCTGGCAGCCAAGCAATCATTTTAATGTATCCTATTCAAGTTTGGGAAAATGCCATCAGCCATTCCCTGCTGTCATGCTGGAATTGGTCTCCAGCACTGGGCTTTCTTGTTGTTCTTTCTAGTTAAGTTGTAGGATTAAATAGTTTATTGTTTATTTTTCTTCATTTTTGAGGTAGGATTGTAGTGCTATGAACATCCCTCTCAGGACTACTTTTACCCTGTCCCATAGGTTTTGTTTATTGTGTGTTCATTTTTATTTTTTTCCAAGAAGTTTTTATTTTTTAAAATTTTGTTTTATTGCTTAAAGTATTACAAATGTCTTCTTTTTTCTCCCCTTGGCATTCCCTCGGCCTCCACTAATCCCCAGTGTCTTGTGTCCATTTGTTATGCTTATATGCATGCATACAAGTCCTGCCGATGCTCTCTTACCCACTGCCCAACCCTCCCCCGTCTTCCCGCTGTAGTTTGACAGTCTGTTCTACGATGCTCTGCCTCTGTATCTATTTTTGTTCATCAAATTATAATGGTCTTTATTATCCATAAATGAATGAGATCATGTGGTATTTTTCTCTAATTGACTGGCTTATTTCACTTAGCATAATGCTCTCCAGTTCCACCCATGCTGTGGCAAATGGTAAGAGTTCCTTCTTTTTTACAGCAGCATAGTATTCCATTGTGTAGATGTACCACAGTTTTTTAATCCACTCATCTGCTGATGGGCACTTAGGCTGATTCCAGATTTTAGCTATGGTAAATTGTGCTGCTATGAACATAGGGATGCATATATCCTTTCTGATTGGTGATTCTGGTTTCTTGGGATATATTCCTAGATGTGGGATCACTAGGTCAAATGGGAGTTTCATTTCCAGTTTTTCGAGGAAACTCCATACTGTCTTCCAGAGTGGCTGCACCAGTCTGCATTCCCACCAGCAGTGCACAAGGGTTCCTTTTTCTCTGCATCCTCTCCAGCAATTGTTGTTTGTTGATTTGTTCATGATAGCCATTCTGACAGGTGTGAGATGATACCTCATGGTTGTTTTGATTTGCATCTCTCGGATGATTAGTGACTTTGAGCATGTTTTCATATGTCTCTTGGCTTTCTGAATGTCCTCTTTTGAAAAGTGTCTATTTAGATCCTTTGCCCATTTTTTGATTGGATTGTTTATCTTTCTTTTGTTAAGTTGTATGAGTTCCCTATAAATGTTGGAGATTAAACACTTATAGATGATAACATTGGCAAATATGTTCTCCCATGCAGAGGGTCTTCTTGTTGTTTTGTTGATGGTTTCTTTTGCTGTGCAGAGCTTTTTATTTTGATGTAGTCCCATTTGTTCAATTTCTCTTTAGTTTCAAGTGCCCTAGGAGCTGTATCAGTGAAGAAATTGCTTCGGCATATGTCTGAGATTTTGTTGCCTTTGGATTCCTCTAGTATTTTTATGGTTTCCCGTCTTACATTTATCCATTTTGAGTTTATTTATGTGCATGGTGTAAGCTGGTGATCTAGTTTCATTTTTTTTGCATGTATCTATACAATTTTCCCAACACCATTTATTGAAGAGACTGTCTTGACTCCATTGTATGTTCTTGCCTCCATTGTCAAATATTAATTGAGCATATTGGTTTGGGTTGATTTCTGGGTTCTCTATTGTATTCCATTGATCAATATGTCTGTTCTTGTGCCAGTACCAGGCAGTTTTGAGAACAGTGGCTTTGTAATACAGCTTGATATCTGATATTGAGAACCCACCTACCAGCTTCTTCTTTCTCAGGATCGCTGTGGCTATTCGGGGTCTTTTTTATTCCAGATGAATTTTTGGAGAGTTCATTCTACGTCTGTGAAATATGCCGTTGGTATTTTAATGGGAAGTGCATTGAATTTATAGATTGCTTTGGGAAGTATGGACATTTTAATGATGTTGATTCTACCAATCCATGAACAAGGAATGTTCTTCCATGTGTTTATGTCTTCCTCTATCTCTTTTTTCAGTGTCCTGTAGTTTTCTGAGTAAAGGTATTTTACCTCTTTAGTTAAGTGTATTCCTAGGTATCTTAATTTTTTTGGTGCGATGGTAAATGGGATTGCTTTTTTAGTCTCTCTTTCTGTAGTTCTCTATTGGTGTAAAGAAATGCCATAGATTTCTTAGTATTAATTTTGTATCCTGCTACATTGTCTAATTCACTTATTAAGTCTAATAGTTTTTTGATGGAGTCTTTAGGGTTTTTGTGTACAATATCATGTCATCTGTGAATAAGGAAAGTTTTACTTATTCCTTTCCAATTTGGATGCCTTCTATTTCTTCTTCTTGTCTAATCACAATGGCTAATACTTCCAGTACTATGTCGAACAGAAGTGGTGAGAGTGGGCATGCCTGTTTTGTTCCTGTTCTTAAGGGAAATGATTTTAGTTTTTGCCCATTGAGTATGATGTTGGCTGTGGGTTTGTCATATATGGCTTCTATTATGTTGAGGTATGATCCTTCTATTCCCACCTTGCTGAAAGTTTTTTATCAAAAATGGGTGTTGGATTTTGTCAAACGCTTTTTCTGCATCAATTGATATGACCATGTGGTTTTTATCTCTCAATTTGTTTATGGGATGTATTACACTTATTGATTTGTGGACATTGTACCATCCTTGCATCCCTGGGATAAATCCAACTTGGTCATGGTGTATGATCTTTCTGATGAACTGCTGGATCCGATTTGCTAGGGTTTTGTTGAGAATTTTGGCATCTATGTTCACGAGGGATATTGGCCTGTAATTCTCTTTCATTGTGTTGTCTTTGTCTGGTTTTGGTATTAGGGTGATGCTGGCTTCATAGAACGAGCTTGGAAGTGTTCCTTTTGAATTTTTTGTAGTAGTCTGAGGAGGATAGGTTTTAGTTCTTCCTTGAATGTTTGGTAAAACTCCCCTGTGAAGCCGTCTGGCCCTGGGCTTTTGTTTGCTGGGAGCTTTTTGATGACTGCTTCAATTTCTTCCATAGTTATTGGCCTATTGAGAGTTTTAGATTCTTCCTGATTGAGTTTTGGAATGTTGTATTTTTCTAGGAATATGTCCATTTCCTCCAGGTTGTCTAGTTTGTTAGAGTAGAATTGTCCATAGTATTTTTTAACAATCATTTGTATTTCTGTGGGGTCTGTTGTTATTTCCCCTCTACCATCTCTGATTTTGTTTATTTGTGTCCTCTTTCTTTGCTTCTTGGTGAGCCTGGCTAGAGGTTTATCAATCTTGTTTATCCTTTCAAAGAACCAGCTCTTGGTTTCATTGATCTTATATGTTGTTTTTTTGGTCTCTACGTCATTTATTTCTGTTCTGATCTTTATTATCTCCTTCCTTCTGCTCACTCTGGGCTTTTCTTGTTGCTCTGTTTCTAATTCTTTGAGTTGTAGAGTTAGATGATTTAGTACCATTTTTTCTTGTTTTTTGAGGTAGGCCTGTAGAGCTATAAACTTCCCTCTCAGGACTGCTTTTGTTGTGTCCCATAGGTTTTGGATTTTTATGTTTTCATTGCCATTAGTTTCCAGGATGTTTTTAATTTCTTCTTTGATCTCATTGGTAACCCAATCAATATTTAATAACATGGTATTCAGCTTGAAGTGTTTAAGTGTTTTACATTGTTTTTATTGTAGTTTATTTCTAATATTATGCCATTGTGGTCTGAGAAGATGTTTGGTATGATTTCAATCTTCTTGACTTTGGGGACACTTTGCTTGTGACCCTATATGTGGTCTATTTTTGAAAATGTCCCATGTGCACTTGAGAAGAACGTATATTCTGCGGCTTTGGGAAGAAATATTCTGAAGATATCAATTCAGTCCATCTGATCTAGTGAGTCATTTAGGATTGCTGTTTCTTTGCTGATTTTTTGTCTAGAGGATTTATCCAGGGATGTCAGTGGTGTATTAAAGTCCCCTACTGTGATTGTATTGTTGTCGATCTCTCCCTTGATAACTTCCAGGAGTTTTTTTTTATGTATTTGGGTGCTCCTACATTGGGTGCATATATGTTTATCAGGGTTATATCCTGTTGTTGTATCGATCCCTTTAGTATTATGAAGTGGCCTTCCTTATCTCTTGTTACAGCCTTCACTTTGAGGTCTATTTTGTGTGATATAAGTATTGCTACCCCAGCTTTTTTTTTTTCATTTCCATTTGCCTAAAAGATATTTTCCATCCCTTCACTTTCAGTCTGTGTGAGTCACTTATTCTGAGGTGGGTCTCTTTTAGAGAGCAAATGTATGGGTCATGTTTTTTGTCCATTCAGCCACGCAACATCATTTGATTGGAGCATTTAGTCCGTTTACATTTAAAGTTATTATTGAAAGGTACTTGTTTGTAGCCATTTTTATTTTTTGTGCCTGTTTTTTTTCTTAGATTTTTATTTCTTCTTTTTACACAAGTCCCTTTAGCATTTTGCATTGCTGTCTTGGTGGTGATAAACTCTCTCAGCCTTTTTTTTTTCTGTGAAGCTTCTTATTTCCCCTTCAATTTTTTTTATTAAATCTTTATTGTTCAGATTATTACTTTAGTTACTCTTTTTTCCCACCATAACTCCCCTCCACCCAGTTCCAACCCCACACTCTGCCCTCACTCCCCACCCACTGTCCTCATCCATAGGTGCACGATTGTTGTCTATTCTCTTCACTCACCCCCACAACCCTTTCTCCCCCCCCCCCCGCAAGAATAGTCAGTCCATTCCCTTTCAATGTCCCTGATTCTATTACAATCACCAGTTCATCAGATTATTTATTCACTTGATTTTTAGATTCACTTGTTGATAGATGTGTATTTGTTGTTCATAATTTGTATCTTTACCTTTTTCTTCTTCTTCCTCTTCTTACAGGATACCTTTCAGCATTTCATATAATACTGGTTTGGTGGTGATGAACTCCTTTAGCTTTTTCTTATCTGTGAAGCTCTTTATATGGCCTTCACTTCTGAATGATAGCTTTGCTGGATAAAGTAGTCTTGGTTGTAGGTTCTTGGTACTCATCACTTTGAATATTTCTTGCCACTCCCTTCTGGCCTGCAAAGTTTCTGTTGAGAAATCAGCTGACAGTTGTATGGGTACTCCCTTGTAGGTAACTGATTTTCTTTTTTTTTTTTTTTTTGTTTTTTTTTTGTTTTTATTTTTTTTTATTTTTTTATTATTTTTCGCTTAAAGTATTACAAAGGGTATTACATAAGTGTCCTTTTTTTCCCCCCCCCGCCCTGATTTTCTTTCTCTTGCTGCTTTTAGGATTCTCTCTTTGTCTTTTGCTCTTGGCATTTTAATTATGATGTGTCTTGGTGTGGTCCTGTTTGGGTTCCTTTTCTTTGGGGTTCTCTGCGCTTCCTGGACTTGGAAGTGTATTCCTTTCACCAGGTAGGGGAAGTTTTCTGTCATTATTTCTTCAAATAGGTTTTCAATATCTTGCTCTCTCTCATCTTCTGGCACCCCTATAATTCGGATGTTGGTACGCTTGAAGCTGTCCCAGAGGCTCCTTACACTATCTTCATATTTTCGGATTCTTTTTTCATTTTTCTTTTCCGGTTGGGTGTTTTTTGCTTCTTCGTATTTCAAATCTTTGACTTGAACCTTGCTACCCTCTGGTCTGCTGTTGGGAGTCTGTATAATATTCTTTATTTCAGTCAGTGTATGCTTAATTTCTAGATGGTCCTTTATCACACCATCGAGGGTCTCATTAGATTTCTTGTGGGTCTCACTAAATTTATCGGCGGTCTCACCAGTCTTTTCGAGGACCTTACTCAATTTATCAGCGGCTTCTATATAGTTTTTTAAAGACCTTAACAGTGTGGTTTTGAACTCTATATCCAACAGTTTGCTTTCCTCCAATTCTGTCATTTGTGTCCTGTTTCTTTGTCTCGGCATTTTTTATGTTTCGCTGTGTCGATAGAGTGCCTTTCTGTGCTAAGTGTCCCAATTACCTGAGGTAGACACTCTTGGTGCACCCCCTTGTGGGCTTTGTGCACAGTCTTGTTGTGGTTAAGCCTTGATTGTTGTAGTTATCACTGTGAGGAATTGACCTCCAGGCCAATTGGCTGTGAGAATCAGCTGTGTCTGCAGTGGGAGAACTTCTGTGCTGGAGACACCCCTCTGGGGCTAGACTTGCTTCGATGGGGCTTTGGTGCTCACTGAGTCTGCCCCCTGAGTGTGTCTTTTATGGTTCCACGGAGCTGCAAGCTGGATGGTCCCACTCTGACCTCTGGGCTTCCTGGCTCCTGGATCTCTAGGGAGGTGCTAATCTAGCCTTTGCCTGAGGCTATCCAGCAAAAGCCTCCCTGCAGGGCTTGGGCGGGGCAGGTCCCACGGGATCAACAGGGTGGGGTTAGCAGTTATGGCTGCTCTCAGTCTTGCCCTCAGAGGCTCTGCTTCTCAGTGTCCCAGTAATCGCTGCAAGCCCTACGGAGAGAAAGCTGCCCTAGGGTTCTGAGCGATGCCAGACAGTCCCGCCTCTCCCGTATGAGTGTGGGTCCTTAGAGACTCGCCTGGAACTGGAGCTCAGAGCCTGAGACTTTCTCCCGATTGAAAACGACAACCGTGCCCTCAGCCTCCAGCCCGCTCCGCATGCACTCCGAACCTTAGTATTTTACTTCAGCACTGCGCCTCCTCTGAGCCTCGGTATGCTTTTCTCTTTCCTCCTAGTTGTAGAACTTCCACTCAGCCAGCTTTCCTGTGGTTCTGGATGATGTCCGTTCCGTCTTTTAGTTGTATTTTTGAAGTGGTTGTTCGAGGCAGCAAACTCCTGTGTTTACTTATGCCGCCATCTTGGTTTCTCCCAGAATGCCCCCTTCAATTTTGAATGATAGCATTTATGGATAGAGTATTGTTGGATTCAGTCCCTTGCTTTGCATCACCTTGTAAATTTCCGTCCATTCTTTTCTGGCCTGATGTGTTTCTGTTGAGAATTCATTTGATAATCTAATGGGAGATCCCTTGTATGTAACTTTCTGTCTCTCTCTTGCAGCCTGTAAGATTCTCTCTTTGTCCTGAATATTTGCCATTGTAATTATGATGTGTCTTGGAGTGGGTCTTTTCTGGTTCATCTTGTTTGGGATTCTCTGCTTGTGTGACTTTTTTCTTCCCCGTCTCAGGGAAGTTTTCTTACATTATTTCTTCAAATAGGTTTTCTAACCCTTGTTCTTCTTCCTGTTGTTCTGGCACCCCTATTATTCATATGTTGGTTTGTTTCATGGTTTCCCATAGCTCCCTTAGGCTCCCCTCCTGTCTTTTAATTTTTTTCTCCAATTGTAGTTCAGTTTGGGTGTGTTTTGCTTCCCTGTCTTCTATTTGGGTAATTTGGTCCTCCACTTCTCCTAGTCTACTGTTGAAACTTTCCATGGTGTTTTTTTATTGCAGCTGTATCACTCTTCATTTCTTCTTGATTCTACATAAGTGGATTTTTTTCTCCATCCGGTTTATGAACTCTAGGACCCTTATAATGACCTAGAGGCCCGGTGCACAAAATTTTGTGCACTGGGGGGGGGGGGGGCAGGGGGGTCCCCCAGCCCGGCCTGTGCCCTCTCCCAGTCTGGGACCCCTCGGGAGATAACGACCTGCTGGCTTAGGCCTGATCCCAGGTGGCAGAGGGCAGGCCCAATCCCTAGGTGCAGCCCTTGGTCAGGCTCAGAGCAGGGCCGACTGGGGAGTTGGGGCACCATCCTGTCATGCACTTTAATTTTAACCAGTATTATTACTACTACCATTTTACCATTTTTTTTAAAAGTGTCATTTTATTTTTTCTTTATTTTATTTTGGGATTAGTGTTCTACATTGTATTTTCATTGTTCCTTTAGCATCATTTTTCTCTACCTCATTGTTACCTTTATGCCAAAACTCTCTTCCTCACTTTTCCCCTTTTGTTGTCCTGTTTCTCTTACCCCATTCCTGCTTTAGATTTTCCCTATTCCTTCTTTTTATGCGCTGTCAAAATTGCACCCTACTTTTATATCCAATTTCCAATCCCCTGCTCTAAATCCATATACATCTCTCCCTTATCTTTCTTCACTATCAAAATTTTTTTTTCTCTCTTTGTTGTTTTGTTGTTGTTTGCTTGATTGTTGAGTATATTGGGGTTTTTTATGGTTGTTTGTGAGGTTGTTTTTCTTTTTCTTTTTATCTTTCTGTTGGGTTTGTTTTTTCCTCTTTTCTTTTTTTTTCTTTTTTCCTTTTCTGGTTATTTTTGTGCTTGTGTTTTCCCTTGCCTCGCTTGATAGTAGTGGTTGTTTATAGTCTGAATTCACCTCCAGGGATCTGTTGCTGGATTTTGTTGGGATTAGTGGTGGTTCTATCGGAGTTTTCTCCCCATATAAATAGTCTCTTCCCCTCTTATATTTCATTCTCTCTCTTTTCTCTCTTACTTTTTTCCCACCCTTTTCCCAATTTCATTTTTGCACTCCTTTTTTTTCTTTTTCTCTTTTCTCTTTTTCTCTTCTTTCTTTCTTATCCCCTAATTCTCTTTGCTCGGGTGGTCAGCTTTATTTGGGGTTATTAATATCGTGAATACATTTGTGCTCAGTGCCTTGTATGTTGTGCCTTGTTGTGTTGTATTTTCTGCCTTTAAATCAATGCAGCAGAGAGAGAACTACATAACCAAACACCTGGAGAAGAGAGATCATGGGGAGACCAAGAACCAGCCCGCATATGAAAGAAAAACAGGCATCACCAGAAAAAGAAGTAAATGAAATGGAGGCAACGGAGGCAAGCAACCTGTCAGAGAAAGAATTCAGAGAAATGGTCATAAGGTGGATGAAAAGAATGGAAGACAAATTCGACAATATGTGTAAGAATCAGAAGGAAATGAAAAATGACATCACTGCTATAAAGAACACAATAGAAAGCATCAACAGTAGACTAGAAGAAGCAGAAGACCACATCAGTGAGCTAGAAGACAAGGTAGGAAAAAATACCCAAGCAGAGCAGCTTCTAGAAAAAAAATTAAAAAGCAGGAGGAGAGCCTAAGAGAACTCTGGGACAACACGAAATGAAACAACATCCGCATAATAGAGGTGTCAGAAGGAGAGGAAACTGAGCAAGGAATAGAAAACCTATTTGAAAAAACAATGACAGAAAACTTCTCTGATATAGGGAAGAAAAATCTCACACAAATCCAAGAAGCTCACAGAGTCCCAAACAAAATGAACCCCAAAAGACCGATACCAAGGCACATTATAATTAAATTGGCAAACACCAACAACAAAGCAAGAATCTTAAAAGCAGCTAGAGAGAGACAGAAAGTCACCTACAAAGGAGCCCCTATCAGACTAGCGACTGATTGCTCAACAGAAACACATCAGGCAAGAAGGGAATGGATTGAAATATATAAAGGAAGGGTCTGAATCCAAGAATACTGTACCCAGCAAGGCTATCAATCAAAACTGAGGATGAAATCAGGTGCTTCACAGACAAAAAAGGACTTCAGGAGTTTATTACCACCAAACCAGCAATGCAAGAAATGTTAAAGGATCTGCTGTAAAAAGAAAAAATAAGAAACATAGAAGGAACACAGGGCTAAGGAATAAAAATGGCGACTAACAAGTATCTATCAATAATAACTTTAAATGTAAATGGATTAAATGCCCCAATCAAAAGACATAGGGTAACTGAGTGGATAAGGAAACATGACCCATATATCTGCTGTTTACAGGAAACCCACCTCAGAAAAAAAGACGCACACAGACTGATGGTGAAGGGATGGAAAAAGGTTTTTCAGACGAATGGAAATGAAAACAAAGTTGGGGTAGCAATCCTTATATCTGACAAATTAGATCTCAAATTGCAAGACATAAAAAGAGATAAAGAAGGCCATTTCATAATATTAAAGGGAGAAATCTAACCAGAAGAAATAACTCTGGTAAACATATACGCACCCAATATAGGAGCACCCAAATACATAAGAAATCTTCTGGAGGAGAACAAATGAGAGATTGACAGCAATACAATCATAGTAGGGGACTTTAACACCCCATTATCACCATTGGACAAATCCTCTAAACAAAACCTTAGCAAAGAAACATCAATCCTAAATGACTCACTAGATCAGATGGAATTAATTGACCACTTTAGAACATTTCACCCCAAAGCCACAGAATATACATTCTTCTCAAGTGCACATGTGTCATTTTCAAAGATAGACCATATATTGGGTCACAGACAAAGTCTCTTCAAATTCAAGAAAATTGAAATCATATCAAGCATCTTCTCAGATCACAATGGCATACAACTAGAAATCAACTACAGTAAAAACAATCCAAAAAAATCAAACACATGAAGACTAAATAGCACACTATTAAACAATGACTGGGTTACCAAAGAGATCAAAGAAGAAATAAAAAACATCATGGCAACAAACGACAATATAAACACAACAATCCAAACCCTATGGGACACAGCGAAAGCAGTCTTGAGAGAAAAGTTCATAGGTCTACAAGCCTACTGCAAGAAACAAGAAACAATGAGAATAAATCACCTAACCCTACAACTCAAAGAGTTAGAAAGAGAGCAACAAGAAAAGCCCAGTGTAAGCAGAAGGAAGGAAATAATAAAGATCAGAGCAGAGATAAATGAAATAGAGACCAAAAAAAAAAAAAAAAAAACAATACAAAAGATCAACAAAACCAAGAGCTGGTTCTTTGAAAGGATAAACAAGATTGATGAACCTCTATCCAGGCTCACCAAGAAGCAAAGAGAGGGGACCCAATAAACAAAATCAGAAATGAAAGAGGAGAACTAACAACAGACCCCACAGAAATACAAAGGATTGTTCGAAATTACTATGAATAACTCTACTCCAACAAACTAGACAACCTGGAGGAAATGGACATATTCCTAGAAAAATACAACCTCCCAAAACTCAATTAGGAAGATTCTAAAAATCTCTATAGGCCAATAACTTTGGAAGATTGAAGCAGTCATCAAAAAGCTTCCAGCAAACAAAAGCCCAGGGCCAGACCGTTTCACAGGGGAGTTTTACCAAACATTCAAGGAAGAACTAAAACCTACCCTCCTCAGACTACTACAAAAAATTGAAGAGGAAGGAACACTTCCAAGCTCATTCTATGAAGCCAGCATCACCCTAATACCAAAACCAGGTAAAGACAACACAATGAAAGAGAATTACAGGCCAATATCCCTCATGAACATAGATGCCAAAATCCTCAACAAAATCTTAGCAAATCAGATCCAGCAGTACATCATAAGGATCATACACCATGACCAAGTAGGATTTATCCCAGGGATGCAAGGATGGTACAATATCAGCAAATCAATAAACGTGATACATCACATAAACAAATTGAAAGAAAAAAACCACATGGTCATATCAATTGATGCAGAAAAAGCATTCGACAAAATCCAACACCCATTTTTGATAAAAACTCTCAGCAAGGTGGGAATAGAAGGATCATACCTCAACATAATAAAAGCCATATATGACAGGCCCACAGCCAACATCATACTGAATGGACAAAAACTAATACCATTTCCCCTAAGAACAGGAACAAGATAGGGATGCCCACTCTACCACTCCTGTTCAACATAGTCCTGGAAGTATTAGCCATTGCAATTAGACAAGAAGAAGAAATAAAAGGCATCCAAATTGGAAAAGAGGAAGTAAAACTGTCCTTATTTGCAGACGACATGATATTATACATATAAAACCCTAGGGACTCCATCAAAAAAATACTAGACTTAATACATGAATTTGGCAATGTAGCAGGATGCAAAATTAACGCCAAGAAATCTGAGGCATTTCTATACACCAATAGTGAACTTGCAGAAAGAGAGATTATAAAAACAATCCCATTTACTATCGCACCAAAAAAATTAATATACCTAGGAATAAACTTAACTAAAGAAGTAAAAGACCTCTACTCAGAAAACTACAGGACGTTGAAAAAAGAGATAGAGGAAGAAATAAAGAGATGGAAGAACATACCATGTTCTTGGATTGGTAGAATCAACATCATTAAAATGTCCATACTACCCAAAGCAATCTATAAATTCAATGCACTTCCCATTAAAATACCAATGGCCTACTTCAAAGATCTAGAACGAACTCTCCAAAAATTCATCTGGAATAAAAAAAGACCCCGAATAGCTGCAGCTATCCTGAGAAAGAACAAAGTAGGTGGTATCTCAATACCAGATATCAAGCTGTATTACAAAGCCACTGTTCTCAAAACTGCCTGGTACTGGCACAAGAACAGACATATAGATCAATGGAATAGAATAGAGAGCCCAGAAATCGACCCGAACCAATATGCTCAATTAATATTTGACAAAGGAGGCAAGAACATACAATGGAGTCAAGATAGTCTCTTCAATAAATGGTGTTGGGAAAATTGGACAGATATATGCAAGAAAATGAAACTAGACCACCAACTTAAACCATACGCAAGAATAAACTCAAAATGGATAAAGGACTTAAATGTACGACAGGAAACCATAAAAATTCTAGAAGAATCCAAAGGCAACAAAATCTCAGACATATGCCAAAGCAATTTCTTCACTGATATAGCTCCTAGGGCAGTTGAAACTAAAGAGAAAATGAACAAATGGGACTACATCAAAATAAAAAGCTTCTGCACAGCAAAAGAAACCATCAACAAAACAACAAGAAAACCCACTGCGTGGGAAAACATATTTGCCAACGTCATATCTGATAAGGGCCTAATCTCCAAAATTTATAGGGAACTCATACAACCTACCAAAAAGAAGATAAACAATCCAATCAAAAAATGGGCAAAGGATCTAAATAGACACCTTTCAAAAGAGGACAGTCAGAAAGCCAAGAGACATATGAAAACATGCTCAAAGTCACTAATCATCCAAGAGTTGCAAATCAAAACAACAATGAGGTACCATCTCACACCTGTCAGAATGGCTATCATCAACAAATCAACAAACAACAAGTGCTGGAGAGGATGTGGAGAAAAAGGAACACTTGTGCACTGCTGGTGGGAATGCAGACTGGTGCAGCCACTCTGGAAGACATTATGGAGTTTTCTCAAAAAACTGGAAACGGAACTCCCATTTGACCCTGTGATCCCACTTCTAGGAATATATCCCAAGAAACCAGAAACACCAATCAGAAAGGATATATGCACCCCTATGTTCATAGCAGCACAATTCACCATAGCTAAGATCTGGAAACAGACTAAGTGCCCATCAGTAGATGAATGGATTAGAAAACTGTGGTACATCTACATGATGGAATATTATGCTGCTGTAAAAATGAAGGAACTCTTACCATTTGCAACAGCATGGATGGAACTGGAGAGCATTATGCTAAGTGAAACAAGCCAGTCAATGAAGGAAAAATACCACATGATCTCACTCATTCATGGATAATAAAGACCATTACAAACTTTTGAACAATAATAGATACAGAGGCACAGCTGCCTCAAACTGATTGTGAAACTGCAGTGGGAAGGCCAGGGAGGGTTGGGGGGCAAGAGGGAGGGGAGTAAGAGATCAACCGAAGGGCTGGTATGCATGCATATAAGCATAACTAATGGACATAAGACACTGGGGGATAAGGGAGGGCAAGGGATTGTCAAGGGCGGGAGGGAAAAAAGGACACTTATTATTTTTTAATCTTTATTGTTCAGATTCCATTTGTTCCTCTTTTTTTCCCCCCCATAACTCCCCTCCTCCCACTTCCCGCCCCACCCTCCCCCCTCAGTCCCCACCCACTGTCCTCATCCATAGGTGCACGATTTTTGTCCAGTCTCTTCCCGAATCTCCCATTCCCCTTTCCCCCCCCAGAATAGTATGTCCATTCCCTTTCTATGTCCCTGATTCATTATAATCACCAGTTCATTCTGTACATCAGATTATTTATTCACTTGATTCTTAGATTCACTTGTTGATAGATGCATGTTTGTTGTTCACTATTTGTATCTTTACCTTTTTCTTCTTCCTCTTCTTAAAGGATACCTTTCAGCATTTCATATAATACTGGTTTAGTGGTGATGAACTCCTTTAGCCTTTCCTTATCTGTGAAGCTCTTTATCTGACCTTCAATTCTGAATGATAGCTTTGCTGGATAAAGTAATCTTGGTTGTAGGTTCTTGCTATTCATCACTTTGAATATTTCTTGCCACTCCCTTCTGGCCTGCAAAGTTTCTGTTGAGAAATCAGCTGACAGTCCTATGGGTACTCCCTTGTAGGTAACTGAGTTTCTTTCTCTTGCTGCTTTTAAGATTCTCTCTTTGTCTTTTGCTCTTGGCATTTTAATTATGATGTGTCTTGGTGTGGTCCTCTTTGGATTCCTTTTGTTTGGGGTTCTCTGCGCTTCCTGGACCTGTAAGTCTATTTCTTTCACCAGGTGGGGGAAGTTTTCTGTCATTATTTCTTCAAATAGGTTTTCAATATCTTGCTCTCTCTCATCTTCTGGTACCCCTATAATTCTGATGTTGGTACATTTGAAGCTGTCCCAGAGGCTCCTTACACTATCTTCGTATTTTTGGGATCTTTTTTCATTTTGCTTTTCTGGTTGGGTGTTTCTCGCTTCTTCGCATTTCAAATCTTTGACTTGATTCTTGCCCTCCTCTGGTCTGCTGTTGGGAGTCTGTATAATATTCTTTATTTCAGTCAGTGTATGCTTACTTTCTATATGGTCCTTTATCACACCATCGAGGGTCTCATTAGATTTCCTGTACATCTCATCAAGTTTATCGACAGACTCTAGAAGCCTCTTGAGAGACCTCAAAAGTGTGGTTCTGAACTCAATATCCTCCCTTGATAGTTTTGTCCTGTTTCTTTGTCTCCGCATTTTTTACGCTTTCTTGGTATATCCCTAGTAGTCTTAGTGCGCAGTCTTGTTGTAGTTAAGCCCTGATTGTTGTAGTTAATACTAGAGGGATTTGACCACCAGGCTGACAGGCTGTGAGAATCAGCTGTGTGGAAAACTTCTGTCCTCTGGGGAGGTGCTAATCTAGCCTTTGCCTGAGGTGATCCAGCAAATGGCTCTGCGCAGGGCTTGGGCGGGGCGGGATCAACAGGGCAGGTGGAGGGAGCAGTTATGGCTGCTCTCAGTCCTGGAAGGACACTTATGTAATACCCTTTGTAATACTTTTAGCAAAAAAAAATAAAAATAAAAAAAAGCTTCCAGCAAACAAAAGCCCAGGGCCAGACCATTTCACAGGGGAGTTTTACCAAACATTCAAGGAAGAACTAAAACCTATCCTCAGACTACTATAAAAAATTCAAGAGGAAGGACCACTTCCAGGCTCATTCTATGAAGCCAGCATCACCCTAATACCAAAACCAGGTAAAGACAACACAATGAAAGAGAATTACAGGCCAATATCCCTCATGAACATAGATGCCAAAATCCTCAACAAAATCTTAGCAAATCGGATCCAGCAGTACATCAGAAAGATCATACACCATGACCAAGTTGGATTTATCCCAGGGATGCAAGGATGGTACAATATCCGCAAATCAATAAACGTAATATATCACATAAACAAATTGAGATATAAAAACCTCATAGTCCTATCAATTGATGCAGAAAAAGCATTTGACACAATCCAAAACCCATTTTTGATAAAAACTCTTAGCAAGGTGGAAATAGAAGGATCATACCTCAACATAATAAAAGCCACAGCCAACATCATACTCAATGGCCAAAAACTAAAACCATTCCCCCTAAGAACAGGAACAAGGCAGGGATGCCCCCTCTCACCACTCCTGTTCAACATAGTACTGGATGGAATAGCCGTTGCAATCAGACAAGAAGAAGAAATAAAAGGCATCCAAATTGGAAAAGAAGAAGTAAAACTGTCCTTATTTTCAGATGACATGATACTGTACATAGAGAACCCTAAAGACTCCATCAAAAAATTATTAGACTTAATAAATCAATTTGTCAATGTAGCCGGATAGGAAATTAATACCAAGAAATCTATGGCATTTCTTTACACCAATAGTGAACTTACAGAAAGTGAGACTAAAAAAGCAATCCCATTTACCATCGCATCAAAAAAATTAAGATAGCTAGGAATAAACTTAACTAAGGAGGTAAAAGACTTATACGCAAAAAACTACAGGACACTGAAAAAAGAGATAGAGGAAGACTTAAACAGATGGAAGTACATACCAAGTTCATGGATTGGTAGAATCAAGGTCATCAAAATGTCCATACTACAAGCAATCTATAGATTCAATGCAATCCCCATTAAACTACTGACGGCATTTTTCACAGACCTAGAACGAACTCTCCAAAAATTCATCTGGAATAAAAAAAGACCTCGAATAGCTCCAGCAATCCTGAGAAAGAAGAACAAAGTAGGTGGGATCTCAATACCTGATATCAAACTGTATTACAAAGCCACTGTACTTAAAATATCTTGGTACTGGCACAAGAACAGACATGTAGATCAATGGAATAGAACAGAGAACCCAGAAATCGACCCAAACCACTACGCCCAATTAATATTCGACAAAGGAGGGAAGAGCATACAATGGAGTCAAGACAGACTCTTCAATAAATGGTGTTGGGAAATTTGGACAGATACATGCAAAAGGATGAAACTAGACCACCAACTCACACCATACACAAAAATAAACTCAAAATGGATAAAAGACTTAAACGTAAGACGGGATACCATAAAAATACTAGAGGAATCCACAGGCAGTGAAATCCCAAACATATGCGCAAGGAATTTCTTCTCTGATACTGCTCCTAGGCTAATGGAAACTAAATAGAAAATAAACAAATGGGACTACATCAAAATAAAAAGCTTTTGCACAGCAAAGGAAACCATCAACAAAACAACAAGAAGACCCACTACATGGGAGAACATATTAACCAATGATATCACCGATAAGGTTTTAATCTCCAACATTTACAGGAAATTCATGAAACTTAACAATAGAAAGATAAACAATCCAATCAAAAAATGGGCAACGGACCTAGATAGACACTTTTTGGAAAGACATATGAAAACATGCTCAAAGTCACTAATTATATGAGAGATGCAATCAAACGACATGCAGTATCATCTC